>NC_073383.1:69211574-69501574 GCF_028641065.1 Leucoraja erinaceus | reverse complement strand
TCCCGATGTTGGGGAAGTCCAGAACAAGGGGTCACAGTTTAAGGATAAGGGGGAAATCTTTTAGGACCGAGATGAGAAAATCATTTTTTACACAGAGAGTGGTGAATCTGTGGAATTCTCTGCCACAGAAGGTAGTTGAGGCCAGTTCATTGGCTATATTTAAGAGGGAGTTAGATGTGGCCCTTTGGCTAAAGGGATCAGGGGGTATGGAGAGAAGGCAGGTACGGGATACTGAGTTGGATGATAAGCCATGATCATATTGGATGGCGGTGCTGGCTCGAAGGGCCGAATGGCCTACTCCTGCACCTATTTTCTATGTTTCTATATTTCTATGAAACAGGCCGTTCGGCCCACTGGGTCCGTACTGATCAGCCAACCTCGCACATTAACACTGCCCTAC
The DNA here is from genome assembly GCF_028641065.1 of Leucoraja erinaceus. NCBI lineage: Eukaryota > Metazoa > Chordata > Chondrichthyes > Rajiformes > Rajidae > Leucoraja > Leucoraja erinaceus. The sequence continues at coordinate 69,501,174 of NC_073383.1, read as the reverse complement.
ACACACTAGGGACAATTTTACATTAATACCAAGCCAATTAAACTACAAACTTGTACGTCTTTGGAGTGTGGGAGGAAACCGAAGATCTCGGAGAAAACACATGCGGTTATGGGGAGAACGTACAAACTCCGTACAGACAGCACCCGTAGTCAGGTTCAAACCCGGGTCTCTGCAAGCGCTGTAAGGCAGCAACTCTACTGCTGCGTCACCGTGCCACACTTTCATTGTATTTCTTTTTTTTTTTCTTTCCATTAGTCAACAATGTACTGCACAGTTTGTACTGAATACTCTTATAAACCTCCAGCAAACCTTCTCTCAAATCCATACCCTGGGCATTATTGTTTGTCCTTTTAACTCTATGGTCAGTGAGTCATGGTGTCATACACAGGGACACAGGGCCTTCGGCAAATTTGCCCATGTCAATCAAGATGCCCCATCTACATTAATCCCACCTGCCTGCATTTGACCCATATCTCCTTAAACCTTTCCAATCCATGTACCTGTCCAAATTTTGTTTTACGTGTTGTTAACGTTATTTCCTTTCTACATAGGGTATGCAGATCAGAGAGAGAGTGAGAGAGAGAGAGACAGAGAATGTGTGCATGCTTTCACACGTTCACAAGTTTTATGAGTAGAATTAGGCCATTCGGCCCATCGAGTCTGCACCACCATTCAGTCATGGCTGATTTCTGCCTCCTAATCCCATTTTCCTGCCTTCTCCCCATGACCCTTGACACCTGTTCTAATCACGAATTTGTCTGTCTCTGCCTTAAAAATATCCAATTTGATTATGAATGTGAGAGGGAAAGACAGAGGAAGTGTGTATAGAAAAAAGAAATCAATGGGAAAGAGAGAAAGTGTGTGACACAGAGTCCAATGTGTATCAAAAAGAAAATTAGTGTGGGAGGAAGAGAAAGCTAAGTGGGAGATGTATTGAGAGAGAGGGAGAGGCTCAATGTGTTATGGGAAAGGAAATCTGCAACCCTATGAAAGAGAGAGAATGAGAGAGAGAGAGAGAGAGAGGGAGAGAGACATGTGCCAAGGCCAGGACAGATCTTCAGAGATTTGCCTGCTCAGGAACTTGAAGCTGTTCACTCTCTCTAACACAAACCCATCAATGAAAACAAGTTTGTGGATCCCTGTCTTTCCCCTCCTGAAGTCAACTGTCAGCTTCGTGGTCTTGCTAACATTGAAAGCACTATTCAATCAGATTATCAATCTCGCTTCTGTACACTGACTCAATGTTACCCATTAGTTTAGTTTAGTTTAGTTTAGTTTAGTTTAGTTTAGCTTAGTTTAGTTTAGTTTAGTTCAAAGATACAGTGTGGAAACATTCCCTTCGGTCCACCGAGTCCGTGCTGACCAGCGATCCCGATCCTACCGACAAACTATCCTACACATAGGGCCAATTTACAATTAACCCACCAATCCGTACATCTTTGGAGTGAGGGAGGAAACTGGAGTTCCCGGAGAAAACCCACGCAGGTCACAGGGAGAGTGTACAAACACTGTACAGGCAAGCAGGACCAGAGCCAGGTGTCTGGCGCTTGAAGGCAGCAATTCTTCCGCTATGCCACCATGCCGCCCATTCATCCAACAACAGTGGTGTTGTTGGAGAATTTAAAGAGGACGTTGGAGCCGCATCTGGCTACACAGGCGTGGATATAGACAGAGTATTGCAAAGGACTGAACACACAGCCAGCCTTGAGGTGCACCTACGTTGATTATTGAAGAGGAAGTGCCGTTGCCAATTCATGCTGACTGTGGTGCGCCGATGAGGAAGTTGAGGATCCGATTGCATCGGGACAAGCAGAGTCCCAGCTCTGAGTCTGATGATAAGTTTGGAGAGGACTGCGGTGTTGAATGTTGAACTGTAGTTGCTAAACAATAATCCACCGTGCTTACTGTTACAATAAAGCAGTCGTGGTTGATGGAAAGGCTACATGGACAACTTAATGTTCCAGGGTGTAGAAGTTTCAGACGTGATAGAGGGAATGCAAAAGAAGAAGGGGTGTCATATTGTTGATTAAGGAGAAGATAAAGGCAGTACTTAAAGAAGATGTTCAAGAGAGATCTTCAAAAATGAGGCCATCTGGATAGGACATAGAGATAAGAGATCACATTGCTGGGGTTATACTAAAGGCCTCCCAATAGTCAGAAGGAATTAAAGGAATAGGTATGTAAACAAATTGGAGAAAGATGTAAGAGCAATAGAGAGATGCTAGTGGGTGATTTTAACCTTCCTAATATTGACTTGCAATATTAACTGGGATTGCTTCATTGCTAAGGGCTATTTGGATATGTTCAATCATTTTATTTACATAATATGTAGAGGGTCCTAGTTGAGTTGGAGTAGTACTCAACTAGATATTAGATAATTAAACTGGCCAGGTTGTGGCTGTGTAGGAAGGAACAGCAGATGCTGGTTTACACTGAGGGTAGATACAAAATGCTGGAGTAACTCAGGGGGACAGGCAGCATCCCTGGAGAGGAGGAATGGGTGAAATTTTGGGTCGAGATTCTACTTTGGTCAGGGGAGAGCGAAACTAAAGATACGGAAGGGCACAGAAAGAATGTAAAGTGAGAAAAGGTCAGATCAAAGCAGACGATGGTCAAGGAAATGTGGAATGGTTCATTGTTGGCTGAGGGAAAGGTGACAACCGCAAAATTAATCAGGAGGACAGCAAAACTAGTTGGAGAACTATGTCGGGGGATGCACGGAGAGAGAGGAATTGGGTAAGGGGAGCACTTTGGGAACAGTGACCATACACAAGAAATAGAGGGCGCTAAGGAATATTGATGAAGAAAGGGAAGGAAAAAAATTGGCATGTAGTAAAGGTAATGCTACGATTGTTATGGGAGATTTCAACATGCTGGTAGACTGGGAAAATCAGGTTGGAACTGGACCCCAAGAAAGGTAGTTTGTGGAATGCCTCGGTGATGGATTCTTAGAGCAGCTTGTAATGGAGCCTACCAGGGAGAAGCCGATTCTGGACATAGTGTTTTGCAAAGAACTGGATTTAATAAAGGAAATCGAGGTAAAGGAACCATTAAGAGGTAGTGACCATAATATGATATTTTTTAATCTACAATGTGAGAGGGAGAACGGTAAATCGGAGGTGTTGGTATGACAGTTGAGCAAAGGGGCCTATGGAGCCATGAGGGAGGAGTTGGCCAAAGTTGACTGGAAAGATACTCTAGCAAGGATGACAACAGAACAACAATGGCAGGTATTTCTGGGAATAATACAGAAGGTGCAGGATTGGTTCATTCCAAAGAGGAAGAAAGATTCCAAGGGGAGTAAGGGGCGACCGTGGCTGACAAGGGAAGTCAGGGAGAGTATAAAAATAAAAAAGAAGAAATATAACATAGCAAAGATGAGCGGGAAGCCAGAGGATTGGGTAACTTTTAAAGAGCAACAGATGATAACTAAAAACGCAATAAGGGGAGAAAAGATGAGATACGAAGATAAGCTAGTCAAGAATATAAAGGTGGATAGTAAAAGCTTTGTTAGGTATGTGAGGATGAAAAAACTAGTTAAGGCCAAAGTTGGACCCTTGAAGGCTGAAAACGGTGAATTTATTTTGGGGAACAAGGAAATGGGAGATGAACAGGTACTTTGGATCCGTCTTCACTAAGGAGGACACAAACAATCTTCCTGATATAGTAGTGGCCTGAGGATCTAGGGTGGCGGAGGAACTGGTGTTGGGTAGACTGCTGGGACTGAAGGCTGATAAATCCCCAGGGCCTGATGGTCTACATCCCAGTGTACTTAAGGAAGTGGCTCTAGAAATCGTGGATGCATTGATGATCATTTTCCAATGTTATATAGATTCGGGATCAGTTCCTGTGGATTGGAGGGTAGCTAATGTTGTCCCACACTTTAAGAAGGGCTGCAGAGAGAAAACAAGGAATTATAGACCAGTTAGCCTGACATTGGTGGTGGGGAAGGTGCTGGAGTCAATAATAAAAGATGAAATAGCAGCACATTTGGATAGCAGTAGCAGGATCGGTCCGAGTCAGCATGGATTTTCGAAGGGGAAATCATGCTTGACTAATCTTCTGAAATTTTTTGAGGATGAACCTGGACCTGGACTTTCAGAAAGCATTTGATAAGGTCCCACATAGGAGATTAGTGGGAAAAATTAGAGCACATGGTATTGGGGGTATGCTGCTGACATGGATAGAAAATTGGTTTGCAGACAGGAATCAAAGAGTAGGTATTAATGGGTCCCTTTCAGAATGGCAGGCAGTGACTAGTGGGGTACCGCAAAGCTCGGTGCTGGGACCACAGTAATTTGCAATATATATTAATGATTTGGATGAAGAGATTAAAAGTAACATTAGCAAATTTGCAGATGACACAAAGCTGGATGGCGGTGTGAACTGTGAGGAGGATACTATGAGAATGCAGGGTGACTTGGACAGGTTGGGTGATGTGGATTTAACGTGGATAAATGTGAGGTTATCCGCTTTGGTGGCAAAAACAGGAAGGCAGATTATTATATAAATGGTGTCAAGTTGGGAAAGGGGGAAGTACAACGGGATCAGGGGGTCCTTGTTCATCAGTCACTGATAGTAAGCAAGCAGGTACAGCAGGCAGTGAAGAAAGTGCATGGCACGTTGGCCTTTATAACAAGAGGAGTTGAGTATAGGAGCAAAGAGGCCCTCCTGCAGTGGTACTAGGGGCACTAGTGAGACCACGCCAGGAATATTGTGTGCAGTTTTGGTCTCCAAGCTTGAGAAAGGACATTATTGCTATTGAGGGAGTGTGGCGTAGGTTCACGAGGTTATTCCCGGGCTGGCGGGACTGTCATATGTTGACAGATTAGAGCGGCTGAGCTTGTATACTCTGGAATTTAGAAGGATTTTGAAGGATGGAGTAAATGACGTGCTTGAGGAGTATAAAGAATGTAAAAGAATCTTAAGAAAGAAATTAGAAAAGCTAAAAGAAGATATGAGGTTGCTTTGGCAAGTAAGGTGAAAGTAAATCCAAAGGGTTTCTACAGCTATATTAATAGCAAAAGGATAACGAGGGATTTTTATTTTCTTCGGTATTCACCAAGGAGAAGGATATTGAATTATGTGAGGTAAGGGAAACAAGTAGAGTAGTTATGGAAACTATGAGATTCAAAGATGAAGAAGTACTGACACTTTTGAAAAATATAAAAGTGGATAAGTCTCCAGGTCCTGACACAATATTCCCTAGTACATTGAGGGAAGTTAGTGTAGAAATAGCAGGGGCTATGACAGAAATATTTCAAATGTCTTTAGAAACGGGAATAGTGCCGGAGGATTGGCGTACTGGGCATGTTGTTCCATTGTTTAAAAAGGGTTCTAAGAGCAAACCTAGCAATTATAGACCTGTTCGTTTGACGTCAGTGGTGGGCAAATTAATGGAAAGGATACTTAGAGATAATATATATAAGCAACTGGATAAACAGGGTCTGATTAGGAACAGTCAACATGGATTTGTGCCTGGAAGGTCATGTTTGACTAATCTTCTGGAATTTTTTGAAAAGGTTTTTTAGGGAAATTGGTGAGGGCAAAGCAGTTGATGGTGTCTATATGGACTTTAGTAAGGCCTTTGACAAGGTTCCTCATGGAAGGTTGGTTAAGAAGGTTCAATTGTTGGGTATTAATTGTGGAGTAGCAAGATGGATTCAACAGTGGCTGAATGGGAGATGCCAGAGAGTAATGGTGGATGGCTGTTTGTCAGGTTGGAGGCCGGTGACTAGTGGGGTGCCTCAGGGATCTGTGTTGGGTCCACTGTTGTTTGTCATGTACATCAATGATCTGGATGAAGGTGTGGTAAATTGGATTAGTAAGTATGCAGATGATACTAAGATAGGTGGTGTTGTGGATAATGAAGTAGATTTCCAAAGTCTACAGAGTGATTTAGGCCATTTGGAAAAATGGGCTGAAAGATGGCAGATGGAGTTTAATGCTGATAAATGTGAGGTGCTACATCTTGGCAGGACAAATCAAAATAGGACATACATGGTAAATGGTAACGAATTGAGGAATGCAGTTGAAAGAGGGATCTAGGAATAACTGTGCATAGTTCCCTGAAGGTGGAATCTCATGTAGATAGGGTGGTAAAGAAAGCTTTTGGTATGCTAGCCTTTATAAATCAGAGCATTGAGTATAGAAGCTGGGATGTAATGTTAAAATTGTACAAGGCATTGGTGAGACCAATTCTGGAGTATGGTGTACAATTTTGGTCGCCCAATTATAGGAAGGATATCAACAAAATAGAGAGAGTACAGAGGAGATTTACTAGAATGTTGCCTTGGTTTCAGCAACTAAGTTGCAGAGAAAGGTTGAATAAGTTAGGTCTTTATTCTTTGGAGCGCAGAAGGTTAAGGGGGGATTTGATAGAGGTCTTTAAAATGATGAGAGGGATAGACAGAGTTGACGTGGATAAGCTTTTCCCACTGAGAGTAGGGAAGGTTCAAAAAAGAGGACATGACTTCAGAATTAAGGGACAGAAGTTTAGGGGTAACATGAGGGGGAACCTCTTTACTCAGAGAGTGGTAGCAGTGTGGAATGAGCTTCCAGTGGAAGTGGTGGAGGCAGGTTCGATTTTATCATTTAAAAATAAATTGGATAGGTATATGGATGGGAAAGGAATGGAGGGTTATGGTCTGAGTGCAGGTAGATGGGACTAGGGGAAAATAAGTGTTTGGCACGGACTTGTAGGGCCGAGATGGCCTGTTTCCGTGCTGTAATTGTTATATGGTTATATGGATGAGAGGGGATCTTATTGAAACATATAAGATTATTAAGGGTTTGGACATGCTAGAGGCAGGAAACAAGTTCCCAATGTTAGTGGAGTCCAAAACCAGGGGCCATAGTTTAAGAGTAAGGGGTAAGCCATTTAGAACAGAGATGAGGAAAAACCTTTTCACACAGAGTTGTGTGTGTGTGGAATTCTCTGCCTCAGAGGGCAGTGGAGGCTGGTTTCTCTGGATGCTTTCAAGAAAGAGTTAGATAGAGCTCTTCGGGATAGGGGTCAAGGGATATGGGGAGAAGGCAGGAACGGAGTACTGATTGTGGATCATCACATTGAATGGCGGTGCTGGCTCGAAGGGCCGAAAGGCCTACTCCTGCACCTATTTCCTATTGTTTATTGACTTGGGACTTAAATCCATAGATCCTTGAAAATGCCAACAAAGTCAATAGAGTGGTGAAGAAGGCATATCACAAGTTATAGGAGTAGAAGTAGGCCATTTGGCCCATCAAGTGAGTACTCCAATGTCGGTACACCTCGCAAATAAGTACTCCTGTTTGAGTACGGATGGGGGTGACAGCCTACCCGGGGGTAGTGACAGCGGACGGGCCTCCAGCACAGAGACCGGCCCTGTTGCTCCAAAAGGTAGGTAAAAAAAGAGGGCAATAGTAATTGGGGACTCTATTGTTAGGGGGGTCGGATAGGCGATTCTGTGGACGCAGTCGGGAGACCAGGATGGTGGTCTGCCTCCCTGGTGCCAAGGTCTCGGACGTGTCTCAACGCATCCAAGATATCCTTAAATCAGAGGGAGAGGAGCCTGAGGTCGTGGTACATATAGGTACCAATGACATAGGAAAAAAAAGGGAAGAGGTCCTGAAGGGAGGATTTAGGGAGTTGGGAGGAGAGTTAAGAAAAAGGACCAAAAAGGTAACAATCTCAGGATTACTGCCTGTGCCACGCGACAGTGAGAGTAGGAATGGAGCGAGGTGGAGGATAAATGCGTGGCTGAAAGACTGGTGCAGAGGGCAGGGATTCAAGTTCCTGGATCATTGGGACTTCTTTTGGGGAAGGTGGGACCTGTACAGAAAGGATGGGTTGCACTTGAACCCGAGGGGGACCAATATCCTAGCGGGGAAATTTGCAAAGGCTGCTGGGGAGACTTTAAACTAGAATGGTTGGGGCGAGGGACTCAAATAGCGAAAGGTAGTAGACAGAATGGGAGGCAGGAAGCAGAAATGGGAAGCACTCGGACACAAGAGGAGAAAGAAAAAAAAGGAAATAAACAGAGAATAAGAGACGGGGGTTTTCTTAAATGTGCATATTTTAATGCTAGGAGCATTGTAAGAAAGGTGGATGAGCTTAGAGTCTGGATAGACACCTGGAAGTATGATGTTGTGGCGATCAGTGAAACGTGGTTGCAGGAGGGCTGTGATTGGAAACTAAATATTCCAGGATTTCGTTGCTTCAGGTGTGATAGAATTGGAGGGGCAAGAGGTGGAGGTGTTGCATTGCTAGTCAGGGAAGATATTACTGCTTTGGCAGGATAGATTGGAGGGCTCATCTAGGGAGGCTATTTGGGTGGAATTGAGAAGTGGGAAAGGTGTAGCAACACTTATAGGGGTGTATTATAGACCGCCAAACGGGGAACGAGAATTGGAAGAGCAAATATGTAAGGAGATAGCAGAGATTAGTAGTAAGCACAAGGTAGTGATTGTGGGAGATTTCAACTTTCCACACATAGACTGGGAAACACATTCTGTAAATGGGCTGGATGGGTTGGAGTTTGTAAAATGTGTGCAGGATAGTTTTTTGCAGCAATACATAGAGGTACCTACTAGAGGAGGGGCAGTGCTGGACCTCCTGTTAGGAAATGAGACTGGACAGGTGGCGGAGGTATGCGTTGGGGAGCACTTCGGGTCCAGTGATCACAATACCATTAGTTTCAATATAATTATGGAGAGGGTCAGAACTGGACCTAGGGTTGAGATTTTTGATTGGAGAAAGGCTAACTTTGATGCGATGTGAGATGATTTAAAAGGAGTGAACTGGGACATTTTGTTTTATGGGAAAGATGTAGAAGAGAAATGGAGGACATTTAAAGGGGAAATTTTAAGAGTACAGAATCTTTATGTTCCTGTTCGGTTGAAAGGAAACAGTAAAAATTGGAAAGAGCCCTGGTTTTCAAGGGAAATTGGACATCTTGTTCGGAAAAAGAGGGATATCTACAATAATTATAGGCAGCATGAAGTAAATGAGGTGCTTGAGGAGTATAAGGAATGTAAAAAGAATCTTAAGAAAGAAATTAGAAAAGCTAAAAGAAGATATGAGGTTGCTTTGGCAAGTAAGGTGAAAGTCAATCCAAAGGGTTTCTACAGCTATATTAATAGCAAAAGGATAAGGAGGGATAAAATTGGTCCATTGGAGAGACAGAGTGGACAGCTATCTGCAGAGCCAAAAGAGATGGGGGAGATATTGAACAATTTTTTTTCTTCGGTATTCACCAAGGAGAAGGATATTGAATTATGTGAGGTAAGGGAAACTAGTAGAGTAGCTATGGATACTATGAGGTTCAAAGTAAAAGAAGTACTGATACTTTTGAAAAATATAAAAGTGGATAAGTCTCCAGGTCCTGACAGGATATTCCCTAGGACATTGAGGGAAGTTAATGTAGAAATAGCCAGGGCTATGACAGAAATATTTCAAATGTCATTAGAAACGGGAATAGTCCCCGAGGATTGACGTACTGCGCATGTTGTTCCATTGTTTAAAAAGGGTTCTAAGAGTAAACCTAGCAATTATAGACCTGTTAGTTTGACTTCAGTGGTGGGCAAATTAATGGAAAAGATACTTAGAGATAATATATATAAGCATCTAGATAAACAGGGTCTGATTAGGAACAGTCAACATGGATTTGTGCCTGGAAGGTCATGTTTGACTAATCTTCTTGAATTTTTTGAAGAGGTTACTAGGGAAATTGACGAGGGTAAAGCAGTGGATGTTGTCTATATGGACTTTAGTAAGGCCTTTGACAAGGTTCCTCATGGAAGGTTGGTTAAGAAGGTTCAACTGTTGGGTATAAATGCAGGAATAGCAAGATGGATTCAACAGTGGCTGAATGGGAGAAGCCAGAGGGTAATGGTGGATGGCTGTTTATCGGGTTGGAGGCAGGTGACTAGTGGGGTGCCTCAGGGATCTGTGTTGGGTCCTTTGTTGTTTGTCATGTACATCAATGATCTGGATGAAGGTGTGGTAAATTGGATTAGTAAGTATGCAGATGATACCAAGATAGGGGGTGTTGTGGATAATGAAGAGGATTTCCAAAGTCTACAGAGTGATTTAGGCCATTTGGAAAAATGGGCTGAAAGATGGCAGATGGAGTTTAATGCTGATAAATGTGAGGTGCTACACCTTGGCAGGACAAATCAAAATAGGACGTACATGGTAAATGGTAGGGAATTGAAGAATACAGTTGAACAGAGGGATCTGGGTATAACCGTGCATAGTTCCTTGAAGGTGGAATCTCATAAAGATAGGGTGGTAAAGAAAGCTTTTGGTATGCTAGCCTTTATAAATCAGAGCATTGGGTATAGAAGCTGGGATGTAATGTTAAAATTGTACAAGGCATTGGTGAGACCAAATCTGGAGTATGGTGTACAATTTTGGTCGCCCAATTATAGGAAGGATGTCAACAAAATAGAGAGAGTACAGAGGAGATTTATTAGAATGTTGCCTGGGTTTCAACAACTAAGTTACAGAGATAGGTTGAATAAGTTAGGTCTTTATTCTCTGGAGCGCAGAAGGTTAAGGGGGGACCTGATAGAGGTCTTTAAAATGATGAGAGGGATAGACAGAGTTGATGTGGACAAGCTTTTCCCTTTGAGAATAGGGAAGATTCAAACAAGAGGACATGACTTCAGAATTAAGGGACAGACGTTTAGGGGTAATATGAGGGGGAACTTCTTTACGCAGAGAGTGTTGGCGGTGTGGAATGAGCTCCCAGTGGGAGTGGTGGAGGCAGGTTCATTGGTATCATTTAAAAATAAATTGGATAGGCATATGGATGAGAAGGGAATGGAGGGTTATGGTACGAGTGCAGGCAGGTGGGACTAAGGGGGAAAAAAAAAATTTGTTCGGCATGGACTTGTAGGGCCGAGATGGCCTGTTTCCGTGTTGTAATTGTTATATGGTTATATGGTTATAAGTCTACTCCACCATTCAATCATGGGTGATCTCTGCCTCCTAATCCTATTTTCATGCCTTCCCACCATAACCCTTGACACCCATTTCAATCAAGAATTTGTCTATCTCTGCCTTAAAAATATCCATTGACGTGGCCTCCACAGCCTTCTGTGGCAATGAGTTCAGATTAACTACCCTCTGACTAAAGAGGTTCCTCCTCACCTCCTTTCTAAAGAGTGCCCTTTAATTCAAAGGCTATGACCTCTTGTCCTAGACTCTCCCACCAGTGGAAACATCCTTTCCACATCCATTCTATCTAAGCCTTTCATTATTCCGTAAGGTTCAATGAGGTCCCCACCCAAACTTCTAACCTCCAGCGAGTAGAGGCCCAGTGCTGTAAAATGTTCCTCATATGCTAACCCACTCATCTCTGGGGTGGATTAGGTGGGGGGAAAGGGCATGTTTCTGTGCTGTATCTCTAATCCCAACTAATCAGAGAAGAAAAGAAACATTGCTCCACAGATGGACCTAAATACGAATGACTGAAGTCTTTGGGTAATTTTAACAGCCTGGAGTTATATTTGTCCCATTACAGATGTATGTGATAAGTGGATAGTGCAGAGAGGCAAGTGGTGGATGAGTTTTCTCCAAAAAAAAGGGTCCAATGGTCTTATTTTCCTTTCATGATGTACTGTAAGTGGTGATTGCATACATGTTGATTTGGTAGATCGCATCCTGATTTCATTTTCCACTCTTGGTCTAGCTAATAGTTTAACAAAGGGTCGCCAACTTGAACCAATAACTCTGTCTCAGTCTCCACAAGTGCTGCCCGACCTGCTGAGCATTTACAGGGCATTTCAGATTTCCCTCAGCAGAACTTTAGGCTTTAGAGAAACAGGCCGTTCGGCCCACCAAGTCAGCGCCGGCAAGCCCCCCCCCCCCCCCCCCCCCCCCCCACTGTACAAGTTCATTCAAGGGCTCTCCCGAGTTTGCCCTGATTCAAACTCGGAGATTTACGGTAATGGCCGCTCGCGAGTACTCGGGGCTCTCGTGGACATTTTTCAACGTTGAAAATCTTCACGAGTCTTCCCGAGCTTACCGCGTTTCCCAAGTACCTGCCGTTAGCGTTATGAGCCGCTAAGAGACGCCCCCGAGCTCCGACGTACCCGCTACGTTCATTCTACGTGCTTGCCACGAGTTTGATTTGTTTCTAAAACTGCGGAGAGGTCTTGAATGAACTCGTACAGTGGGACAGGGCTTTCACACTATCCTACACACTAGGGACAATTTACAATTTTGGCAAAGAGAGTTAACCCTCAAACCTGTACATCTTAGGAGCGTGGGAGAAAAACAAGGGCACCCAGAGAAAACCTACGCCGGTCACAGGGAGAGCGTACAAACTCCGTAGAGAGCACACGCAGTCACGTTCGAACCCGGGTGTCTGCCGCCGTTAGTCAGCAACACGACTGCTGTGCCACCATGCCGCCCCAACTGTGTTTTGAACGATGAATCGTGATTTGTAGTCAATAATTAACCTCAAGATATAAAACGTTTTTTGTGGCAAAGCAAAATGGCGTAAAGTCAATCCACTCAGACAGGGGCAGAATGGCAGATGCGTGCTTGTGGCCGTGAGCTGGGTGAGGAAGGGAAGAGGTTATGCGGTCTTGGGTTACATGCAATTACAGCGAAGGGATGTGCCAAGTCGAGTCTGGGGTCTTCCCCATGGGTAGGGTCACCCGAGGCAGATCTCACACACCTCCCTCGCAGCCAATTTCCGAGCAGCATTACTAGAAGCCTGGGTGTAGTTGACACCTGCCCTTCTCTGCTGGATATCGATGCATTATCAATGTATAATCCTCCCAATGATGCTACAATCTTTTTTTCAAAAAGTCATTAAAATCCTTTTGTCCTCACAATTGTCGACATAAACATGTGACTTCTGCTTACTCCTTACTTTAAGAAGGCACAAAATCACTGCGCAAAATATTCCACCACGTTAATGGAACTGGCCCAAACCATAGCGGACCATTTGGTCACAAAGCAATTACAAAACTTTCTTTGTGTATCTCGGTGGACGACAATGAATGGGAGTTGCAGGGAAATTTGCATTAACTGCCTTGTGAATGTTGGCTCGGGTCACTCTGCTGCACACTCCAGAAAGTCAGGTTGTCTTGACAGTGCTGGCAGCAGCCACTGTTGCTGCGACTGGTGCCAAATAAAGCAGTCGCTGCATGCTGGTGACGTCATGATGTGTGGATGTACATGGGAGGTAATGAAGGTCTTGCTGCTTTCTCCCCCATTTACTCTGAAGCAAATCTCTACAAAGTTACATTCCATTGTGCGAGTGTATTTGTGGGTAGTACGTGTATGCGTGTATTTGACTATATGTCTGTGTATGTGAGTGTTTGTGTTTGTGTGTTTATGTGTGTGTCCATGTGATCGACGGTGTGTGTGTGTGCTTGTTTGTGTGTGTGTGTTTATGTGCGTGTCCAAGTGATTGACGGTGTGTATGTGTGTGTGTGTGTGTGTATGTGTGTTTGTATTTGATCGTGTCTGTGTGTGTGTAGAGTATGTGTTTGTGTATGTTTATGTGTTTGATTGCGTTTGATTGTTCCATGTTGACTGTATGTGTGCATGTGCATTTAACTTTGTGTGTGTATTTGACTGTGTGTGTGTATGAATGTGTGTGTGTTTAACTATATGTCTGTGTTTGTGTGTGTGTGTGTGTGGGGGGGGGTTGTGTGTGCATGTGTGTTTGTGTGTGTTTATGTGTGGGTTTGTGTGTGCATGTGTGTTTGTGTGTGTTTGTGTGTGTGTGTTTGTGTATGTGTGTTTATGTGTGTGTATGTGTGTGTGTGTGTGTGTGTGTGTGTGTGTGTGTGTGTGTGTGTGTGTGTGTGTGTGTGTGTGTGTGTGCATTTGTGCATGTGTGTGTATGTGTATTTGTGTGTGTGTATTTGTGTGTGTGTATTTGTGTGTGTGTATGTGTTTGTGTGTGTGAAAGAGTATTTGTGTGTGTGTGTGTGTGAGTATTTGTGCATGTGTGTGTGTATGTAACCCACATCTGTTTGATTTAGTGCATCAATTGAACCACCGCTGACTGTAATTCGCAGATATTATTTCCTTGATTCTAGGAGTTCATATTGCATGGTGAAACTAAATGAACAGAGTCGCATTATCATAAGCTGTTTGTGTGTGCAGAAATCTTCTAAAAATAAAAAGCAAATCTGGATTGTTTCAACTCATTGTATTTGAGTTATGGCATTTTAATAGTTTTGTTACATTAATCTGCAAAAGATCATTATATCTTAATATGATCTCTGCCTGTGAAAATACTTCTCCTTAAAAATAGCCACGTTGTCAAGTAATTTGACATGAAAAAATGACACGTATTTAATTGTAACTTTAGATGACAAGGGAAGCTTTTTCCGTCAGCAGCAGATCACAGGTATTTCAGTATCGAAACCAGAGATCAGATTTCAATCCACATTAGTAAAACAAAAAACGCGATTCTTCTCCTGGTTTGGGGCATTTCAGAAAAATTAATTGAGGTGTTATTAAAGTTTACTTGAAGTGAAATTGTGATTGCTATTGTCTCCCTACATTTCTCAGGGAACTAAATACCCATTCACACAGTACATGTTTTATTCCCCCTACGTGAATTCTCCTTTTTTTACTCCTGTGGTTTAACCCGAATTACCTTGGACACGAATTGCTTGGTTCTTAAAGTGACCTGTCCTCAGGAACATTCCGGAACATTTCTTCACATCACAATTCCGTACGAAAGGGTAAATATCGCGATTAGCATTCACGTTTGCACGTTTTGCGCGGATTATTCGACTGAGGAGAAATCTTTTTAAATTTGTGTTAAATGAGCTTAAAAGTGGTGAAAATGTCCGAATTTTTTCATTAAATGATATCGCGGCAGTGCCGTCCAATTAGTGGAAATGTCTTTCGAGGAGTGAAGTATCAATGGGAGAATGAGGTTCGGATGCGAGCTAACAGCTGCTCTGTAATTGACAGCTTTTGTCAGCCCAGCTGGCAGTGTTAGGTTAGTGGGACTCCAGTCACAACACTAATCTGCTTTATTAGCCCCACTAAAACCAATTTGTAAGCAGACTGTGGGATCAGACGGGGCAGCTGTCAGGCAGTACAGAAAGATTACAGCATTTCATTTTATTGCAAAAGATTGGAATTATAAGTCAATTAGGAATTTTCAGCACTCTCTCCCCACCCTCCTCTGCCCCCCCCCTCCCCCTCCTCATCCCCCAAAGAACACATACTTTCTCAGCCTTTCAAACTACTTTCGTAACTTTTGCTTGGCAGATTATTTTCTTTCTCTCTCTTTGGCCCTTGGCAGAAATATTCATTTGTATCAGTAAATGACAACAGTTCCAAAGAATAAGGTTTCCTTTTTTTTTTAAAAACTATTTTTAGGTCCCTTTACTGCTGCATTATGATCAGCACCACTCCCTTCTCCTATTCCATCTTGACATCTCAACAGCTATCCTGACTTCACTTAATCTTACTCACCTGTGACCCACACAAATCTGCAATCGAGATCTTGGTAGCAAAAATGCTCTGGTTTTAGAAATAAAATGAGCGTAGTCTTCCACTGCTTCCCAGTTTGTGTTGTCTTAATCTGTCTTTCCAGTGACGCTATGTTTCAAATCCGGTTTGTCGACAAATCAGGCTTGAGGTGATGCACTTCACTGGTTTATTTTCGTTAAATGTCAATGCTTTTGTATCACCATCGATGAAAGAGTCAGTGGAAAGCTCAGGGTCAAACTGTGATACACAACAAGTAAGTGGATACCCACATATCAACAACTTTTGTCATCTGGAATATACCATGTCAAAGTCGAAGTTGAGGTCAATATTTACTTTTCCTCAAATTGTATACTGAATGAAAATGAAAGGAGAAGTTAACTTTTGAGCAGACATTCCTTGTAATGCTAACTGTTAAGATACAATGCTTATTGTATCTTAGCAGTTCACGTTACAAGGATGATTATTGTAGATCCTTTGTGTTTCAGGAGCACCTGGTGGACAGTGCGAAAGCCAAATGGAGAACTTGCTCAGAAGTTCTGCTGTATTCTTCATACTGAGGGTACCAAGCAAAATGATGAATTCATGTGGCTGGTACATCATGCATTTCCACAAATTCTCCTCAGTCTACACAGCGTTTAATTGTTCATCATCTTGGATAGGCACAACATTTTGGAGTTACTCAGCGGGTCAGGCATCATCTCTGGAGAAATGGAGCAGGTGACGCTTCGGGTCGAGACCCTTCTTCAGACCCGAAACGTCACCTCTTCCTTTTCTCCGGAGATGCTGCCCGGCCAGCTTTTTGTGTCTGTCTTCAGTGTAAAGCAACATCTGCAGTTCCTTCCCACACATCATCCTGGAGAACATGGTATAGTTAATTAGTCAACTGAAAACTAACCATATTATGCACGTTTGCAAAGATTGGAAGAGATGTAGGCAACGGCAACATTGAAAAGAAAAGCCCCTAATTTTTTTAAATTATCTTTTTAATCTTGGTCTTTTCTAATTCTCTATACCTATCCTGCAAATAGTGAATGCTCCTGTGTATCTACGTGGATGTATGAATGTACAGCTCTGCATGACTGTGAAGGATGACGCACAGAAAGGCTCGTCTCAACTCTCCTGAAAATTGTGGAGTCAAAAGGGCAATGTTTTCATCGTGGTTTTCCCTCTCTGTGGTAATGATACAATGTCACCGCTGCTTGTAAACAGGCCTGTTCATACCACGATTAAGTTACCTATTCACATCTACAAAAAGTAGCACTTGCATTTGTATTACTGGTGAATTTGACCAGAACTGTGTTGTTCAGGTCATGAGCATCTGAGTCATCTCAGTAAATCATTCATTCAAGATTGAGGGGGGATCTTATAGAAACTTACAAAATTCTTAAGGGGTTGGACATGCTAGATGCAGGAAGATTGTTCCCGATGTTGGGGAAGTCCAGAACAAGGGGTTACAGTTTAAGGATAAGGGGGAAATCGTTTAGGACCGAGATGAGAATTTTTTTTTCACATAGAGTGTGGTGAATCTCTGGAATTTCTCTGCCACAGAAAGTAGTTGAGGCCAGTTCATTGGCTATATTTAAGAGGGAGTTAGATGTGGCCCTTGTGGCTGAAGGGAATCAGGGGGGATGGAGAGAAGGCAAGTTCAGGATACTGAGTTGGATGATCAGCCATGATCATATTGAATGGCAGTGCAGGCTCGAAGGGCCGAATGGCCTACTCCTGCACCTATTCTCTATGTTTCTATGTTTCTATGTTAATAAATTTCCTCAACACAGAGGCGACACGGTTGCGCAGTGGTGGAGCTACTGCCCTACAGCGCCAGAGACCCGGGTTTAAAGAAAGGCTTCTGTTTTCTTGGTATTATAAAAATGATCATATGGCAAATTGCCTAGATATCCCTAGATTATTGGCCAATATTTAATCAATCAGAGTAATTCGCCATGAAAACAGGCCCTTCAGCCCAAATTTCCACACTGACCAACATGTAGCAATGTTACAAAATTTTGAGATTTAAAAAATCAAGTCTTTAATTTATCCCATCAGATAAAGCATAAAAAGAAGTTTAATTTGGCACCTAATTCACTTTCATATCTCAAGTATTTAAAACGTTATGGCCATTTTCATATTCAGAAATTAGCATCTTGTTCCCTATTGATTTTCTATGGACATAACAAAAAAGCTGTGATCGTGAACAGTCAAAAGCACATAACCTTCTTAAAAATTAAGAGAACTGAATGAAATTTTCAGTTATCATAGATTGAACCATTCTGAAGCAAATATAAAATAATCTTACTCGGATGACCTGAAATTAAAGCATATAATTAGTTAGTTACCCACTTGTAGCTAATTTCAAATTCAATTACTAGATCTAAACATCTATCCATTTCTTAATAAATGATTAACATTTTTAAATAGCCTAAGTGTCCAAATAATATTCTCAAATAATTCACAATAAAACATGATTTTTAAATCTCATTTACATTAATTTATAGGCCAAATGGAAGGAATTTAGTGTTCAATTGCCGTGAATTAAAGTCCATTTTAAATCAGCTTTCTAGTGGGTCCCTGTGAACGCGCTGGTTTAGAACGTTCACATTGCGGTAGATTTGTGCCCTCAAATGCCCAGAAAAATACTGTGGGATATAATGGTCCCAAAATTAGCTACTCGCAATATTAAACTTTGTATAAAGTGATCTTAAGAAGCTTTTTTAATGTAAAAATATACTGCTACCCTTCAGATTTCTGCTCTATAGACCCAGCTGGTTGCGAGCCGTCGGGGGTTTAGAGGTTAATTTTTAAACTATTATAGCACTTAGGAAAAACTCGTAAAACTAATAATAGCTCATGTGAGGGAACCTACCAGCGAATTTTCGTTAATAATTAACTAGGCTGAACAAACTCGATTTGAACAGCCTAGTGAAAATCGCGTTTTAAACCCGCCCCCCTCTAAACGGCGCCAAAATCGAGCACACGGGCTGGGGCAGATTTTCAGTAACGCTTCAGGTACGCTTTGCAACATACCTACAACATGTCCTATTGACAGTAGTTCCACCTGCCTGCGTCTGGCCCATATCACTCTTAACCTACCCTATATATTTACCCGTCTAAATGTTTCTTAAATGTTGTAATAGTACCTGCTTCAATTATCTCCTTGGCTGCTCGTTTTGTGTAAAAAAAGCTGCTCTTTAGGTTTCTATTAAATCTTTACCCCGCATCTTAAACCTATGGCCTTTGGTTCTCGGTTCCCCAAATCTGGGTGAGAGACTCTGTGCATTTACCCAAATTCTGTAACATTGCTACATAACACATACCAAGAGACATTAAAACAAACATTCAAGACATACTTAAAATATTAAAAACAGAGAAGGGACAAGACAGACTGCTGGAGAGGCTGCCATTATGGGTGCCACCCGGTGGTTTAGTCAGTGTTTGTAGTGTTCAATAACCTGATGGATGTGATGAAGATGAGCCTGAACCTGGATGCCATGGTTTTCAGGCTCCTATATTTTCCTGACGCTGACAGGCGTGGCCCAGGGTAGTGTGGGCTGCCGATGCCTGCCTTTTTGAGGAAGCTCCTGCAATAGATCCATTCGATAGTGGGAAGACAGACACAAAATGTTGGACTAACTCAGCGGACCAGGCAGCATCTCTGCAAAAAAGGAATAGCGGACGTTTTGGGTCGGAACCCATCTTCAGACATCTATTAATGATTCTTTGAGTCTTCATGATCTTCTAAGCATAGGGATCATGGTAGACCATGAGATTTGTACCAGGTCTGAGACCTTGCTCTTCAAATAGTTGTTTCAATCGAACAAAGAATTCTAGTGCTTCATTGAAAGTAGTGGTGGATTTCTTCATGGATGTCCAATATCCCCAAGAGCTTCTTCCCTTGAAATGGGAAGTGGTCCAAGTTTTCCAGTCTCATTTGTGAACTTTTACCAACGGAGGACATTTGATGCCATGGAGGCAAGTTGGTAGAGGATTTTTCTCATGTGCATGTTGAGTGTGAGGCTTTTCTTCTTGTGTGCTTCAGTGAATGAGTTGCAACGGCTTGGAGCTCAGCATCTGAGGGTGCACAAACTCAAGCAGATTCTCTATCCCCCAGTTTGACTACTGAATCTCAGTTGTGTCATCAGAACAAGGTTGAACTATTTTTCGATAGTTCTGAAGATTATTTCAACTACCAAAGCGGGTTTGTTGGATGTGAAGTCCAACATTGTGGAGCCAAAGGAGGACCAAGTCATCAGGCAACTGAACCATCCTACCAACAACTATAGAGCAGTCCTGAACTACTGTCTACTAACTATACTAACTATTATCTACCGCGTAAGAGTCCTCGGACTATCTTTGATGGGACTGTACTGGCTTTATCTTGCATTATATGTTATTCACGTTATTCCCTTTATAATGTATGTACACTGTGGATGGCTCGATTGTAATTATGTATTGTCTTTCCGCTGACTGATTAGCACACAACAAATGTTTTTCCCTGTACCTCTGTACATGTGACAATAAACTAAACTCTTAAAAAAAGACTCAACCTTGTTTGACACTGTCATAGATTTTATGGTTAGTATCATGGCCTGCATGCTGCCATGCAACGTGTAAAATGAGGATGAATTTCTGTGGGCAGCCCAATTTCAGAAGAATGTTCCACATTTCTTCGCAATTGATAAGAGTTCCTTGCTTTGGTGAGGTTAAAGCAGGCCGTATAAACCTGCCAGTGCTGCTCAGCATTGGCATATGGTTAACATTATGTCCACTGTGCTTCTGGGGGGACAGAATCCACATGGACGTGGGGAACTGCTCTTTGCCAATGTGTGGGGGATGGTGCTGATGGACCATATAGCCATATAACCATATAACAATTACAGCACGGAAACAAGCCATCTCGGCCCTTCTAGTCCGTGCCGAACACGTATTTTCCCCTAGTCCCATCTACCTGCACTCAGACCATAACCCTCCATTCCTTTCCCGTCCATATAACTATCCAATTTATTTTTAAATGATAAAATCGAACCTGCCTCCACACCTTCACTGGAAGCTCATTCCATACAGCTACCACTCTCTGAGTAAAGAAGTTCCCCCTCATGTTACCCCTAAACTTCTGTCCCTTAATTCTCAAATCATGTCTTCTTGTTTGAATCTTCCCTACTCTCAGTGGGAAAAGCTTGTCCACGTCAAGTCTGTCTATCCCTCTCATCATTTTAAAGACCTCTTGATAGAGGTCCCCCCATTAACCTTCTGCGCTCCGTTGAGGATTTTCACTGTGACAAACATCAGGGAGACCCCACTGTCATTACCACAGACAGACATCGTCCTTCTCTTTATGACGATCATGACTATGGCATCTTTGAGGTTCCTTGATGGTATGTCCTGCTACCTCCAGGAGAACGTGGTCTTGTGGCCGATGATCTTTGCTGTCTGATTTTGGTATTTTCAAGGGTATGCTGTCTACGCCTGAGGTCATTCCTCAATTGGACCATGACTTTCTCAACGTGTAGGAAGGAACTGCAGATGCTGCTTTACATCGAAGATAGACACAAAATTCTGGAGTAACTCGGTGGGTCAGGCTGCATCTCTGGAGAAATGGAATAGGTGACGTTTCGATTCGAGATCCTTCTTCAGTCATGACTTTCTCGACTTCTGGTCAGACAGGTGGGATAGCAAGTCTGGAGAGAATACGCTGTTGTGGGACAGAATCAAAGGTGCTCACATCAAGGGCAGAGGTAGTCTTCAAATTATAGTGGACGTGCACAATTACAGTCAGAGTACAATACTGCATTGAGGGTGTTTACGTCAGAGTACAGTAAAGGGTATATTAAACAATTATTAAATCTTTCATGCTTATTAAGGCTTATTCAAACACCAATACTTTATTCTGGAGAGACACAATGCATTATTAAGAGCCTGTCCCACAAACATGCAACTCCATGCGGCAAGCGCGACCTAACGTGGTCGCTTGAGCCGTACGGCCTCGCGGGGCCGGTCGCACTTCAATCGCCAGAGCCATGTGGAGTTGTGCGGAGCTGGTCCTGACATCGCACGGGGCTCCGAAAAACTGACCGTGTTCAAAAGTTCCGCGCGGCAATGGCCTGCCGGACCGCAGCCACATTGAGGCCGTACGCACCGCCTCGACGGGCATGTGCATCGTTTCGACACCATAAGCAGTGTCTTGACTGTGTACGTACGAGTGAACTTCCCGCGGACTTCGCTCGAACTTCACGTCACTCACTCGACCTCCGCGCGGCCCCCGTTTCCGATTCGGTCGCCCTTGCCGCATGCAGGCGCATGCAGGTGGGACCGGCCCTGTACGGGGATCAGTCGAACTTCGTGCGGCCCCTGCTTCCGGTTTGGTCGCGCTCGCCACATGCAGGTCGCATGCTCGTGGGACAGCCCCTTAAGTATGTGGTAAACCTCTGGGAATAGAATTCAAAAATAATTCTAGAATGCCTGAATTGTTGAAATATTTAACCAATGCATAACAACTTTCAAACACATATCACTTACAAACAATGAGATATATTGAACACCTTTTATGCTATATCATTAACATTATCCACCTCACCCCTCCATTCACTGGTTCATTGTTGCTCAAATGAAACATCATTAATAATCATACCCAATAATTTTATTATGTCTCTGTTTGAAAGGTGGCTTGCTTTTGTGTAACCCAAGAGCGGAATTATTTTAATTTCCAGAATTGTATGGTCTTGCACTTAAGATGGTCCGATCCCATTAAGCGATCTACCTCCTAGTCCTAAGATAGGAACAAAATACTGGAGTAATGGGCCTGTCCCACTGTACGAGTTCACCCAAGAGCTCTCCCGAGTTTTAAAACAAATCAAACTCGTAGTAAGCAGGTAGAGTGTACGTAGCGGGTACGTCGGAGCTCGGGACGTCTCTTAGCGGCTTGTAACGTTAACAGCAGGTACTCGGGAAACGTGGTAAGCTCAGGAAGACGCGTGAAGATTTTTTAATATGTTTAAAAAGCTCCACGAGAGCCCCGAGTACCTACGAGCGGCTATTACCGTAATTCTCCGAGTTCGAAATACGGGAAACTCGGGAGAAGTCTTGAATTAGCTCGTACTGTGGGACAACCGCAGGTCAGATAGCATCACTGGTGAAAAAGTATAGGCGATGTTTCATGTCATTTCTGGAGAAAAATAATAGGTGATGTTTCATGTCAGACTGACCCGCTGATTTACTCCAGCATTTTGTGTCTTATCTTCGGTATAAACGAGCATCTGCAGTTCCTTCCTACACGTTTTGTTTCCTCCCAGTCCTTTCAGTTTTAGACTAGATGAAGAAAGACCATTGCTTCTTAATTTTCCCAAACACTTTAAGGCAGTGTACTATTAATGCAGTGTACTATTCCTATACACTTGTACTTAACTAAGATCATGCTTCCTGTATAACAATACCTTTACTTAACTGAATGCAAAAAAGGAATTTCACTGCATCTCGGTACATGTGACATTAAAGTACCATTGCACCATTGATCTTAGTTCTGCATATGAGAAATATTCCAAATCAGTCGCTGCTTAGCTTGTTTAAACAGGTCTTGCAAATAGCTAATGCTGGCATTATATTGTGAGATTCCCGTCATGTGATCTTTAGATCCGCAATTGCAAAGTGTATTTGTAAAAGAATACTGACTTTATAAAAGAAAGGCTTGCATTTATATAGCATCGTTCCGAACATCCCAACAAACTTTACAGTCTATAAAATAGTTTTGAAGTCATAGGGTCATAGTCATGGTGATGGACAACACAGGAACAGGCCCCTCGGCCTAACTTATCCATGCTGATCTAGAATGGTGCGTATTTGGCACATGCACCCAGGTACAGTGAAATTCCTTTGCTGCGTATAGTTCAGTAAATTTCGTTGTCTCTGTACTGTACACTTACTATAATCTGAATCTGAATCTAAAATCTTACTATACGCAGGCACAATGGTACTCAAGTACAAGAGTGTAAGATTAGTGGATTACACTGAGGGAGTACACAAGAGTTGACACATTTCCGGCACCATCTTGTATTGTTCAAGTTCAGAGTTGTTAAAAATGTTAGCATCCTAAATTGGCCATGAAGGCTAATCAACGCTAGTCCCATTTGCTCACACTTGACCCCGTATCCTTTTGAAGCTTCCCAATCCTTAAACCTGTCCAGGTGTCTTTTCAGTGTTGTTATTATGCATCTCAACCACTTCTTCTGGCAGCTCATTTCATATACCCACCACCCTCTCAGTGAAAATATTGCCCTTCAGTTACCCTGTTAAGTCTTTCCCCTCTCACCTTAAACCTGCGTCCTCTGGGAAAAAGATTGTGTGCATGTGCCCCATCTATGACCCCCATGAAGTGTGGTCACTGGTGTAGTTAAGGGCCTGTCCCACATTGCGATTTTTTTCAGCGACTGCAGAGCGTCAGTGACTGATGCCCGTAAAACCGTCAAGTTGCACGACATACGCGCTGACGTATGCTGTCATGCGGGCGACCCAGTTAGGGACCACAGATGGGCTGTAAAATATTCTTCCTTCAATGCATGGATTTTAAACATTCATATATTAAAATTAATATAATATAAACAATTGTGCAAATGAAAAGATGTCTGAGTCATTCAGTTTTATTTACATAGAAACATAGAAACATAGAAATTAGGTGCAGGAGTAGGCCATTCGGCCCTTCGAGCCTGCACCGCCATTCAATATGATCATGGTTGATCATATTTAGAGATGTATTCGTCCGCTTCTTGATCCAATCACCGTCTCTACAACTTTTCACAGGGATGGATTCAGTGAGTGTACACTGAACTCCCCTCCACTCCCCTCTTCTCCCCTTCCCACCCCCATCCCTCCTTCTCCACTGCCCCCTACCCTTCTCCCCTCCCCTCTCCCCCCCTTCTTCCCTTCCCCCCTCTTCCTCCCTTCTCCCCGCTCCACTCTTATCCCCCTTCTCCACTCCACTCCCCCTCCCCTCACAGCCCCTTCTCCCCCTCTCCCTCCGTTCTCCCATTCTCCAACCCCCCCCCCCCCCCCCACTGCCACTTTCCCCCGATTCCCCCCCATTTGTGGATCCAGCCTGCGACAAGCGATCCCCACACATACTATCCCACACACGCCAGGGACAATTTACGACAAACCTGTGCTCCTTTAGAGTGCGGGAGGAAACCCAAACCATAACCCTATTAGCCTTAACCCTAACCCTAACCCTAGGCTTGGTATAAGTATAAATTGTCCCTAGCGTGTATGGGATGGTGTGCGGAGGATCGCTGGTCGGTGCGGACTCAGTGGGCCGAAGGGCACTTTATCTCTGAATTAAATGTGACACGGGGCCCCAGGGGTTGGACTTGAACCCCCAATGTTTTGCCTGCTCCTCATGGGAACTGAACTGTTGGCCACAAGTTGTCCCAGAGGCAGATCTCTCTTCCAATGGTCTCTCCAAACCCCCAGAGGCAGCGGGCTTTTCAACTGGGTACAGGCAATGTTCTCAATGTACCAGCGCTACCCACATGGTCCGGCCACTGAGTCTAAATACCCACCACCCATTTTGAAGCAAGGTGAGGGGGCGGAAGGGGGGGGGGGGGGGGGGGGGGGGGTGAGAGGGTGTTGTTCCCAAAGTCCGCATTTATCCCATAGTCAATGTTACTAAAACAGATGATGGGGCGTTTTTGCAGTACTATTAAGGGGATCTCGCTGCCGCAGGTCGGGTCCACAAATGGGGGGCGTCAGGGAAAGTGGGGGGGGGGGGGTTGGAGAATGGGAGAAAAGGACGGAGAGATGGAGAAGGGGATGTGAGGGGAGGGGGGGGAGTAGAGAAGGGGGAGAAGAGTGGAGCGGGGAGTAGGGAGGAATAGGGGGGAAGGGAAGATGGGGTGGAGGGGAAGGGAGAAGGATAGGGGGGGAGTGGAGAAGGAGGGATGGGGGCGGGAGGGAGGTTGGAGGGGAGCTGGGAGTTCAGTCTACACTTACTGAATCCATCCCTGTGAATAGTTATAGAGACGGTGATTGGACCTGGATGCAGACCAATGCATCTATAAATAAAATTGAGCGACTCGGACATCTTTTCATTTGCACAATTGATTTTCTTGTATTAATTTTAATATATTAATGTTTAATATCTATGCATTGAAGGTAGAATATTTTACAGCCCATCTGTGGTCCTTAACCCCAACCCTAACCCTAACCCTAACCGGGCGTCACCCGCAAGACAGCATAGACTTCAGGAAGAATAAAACAGACATGGTACCATTGATTATCAGAGGGGACTGTGTGGAGAGGGTGGTGGATTTCCGCTTCCTGGGAATCCATATTGAGGAGGACCTGACGTGGAGCGTGAACACCACTGCGCTGCTGAAAAAGGTCCAGCAGAGACTGCACTTCCTGAGGGTGCTCAGGAAGAATAACATCACTCAGAGACTGCTGCTGTCCTTTTATCGGTGCTCCATTGAGAGCATACTAACATACTGTGTATGCGTGTGGTACACCAGCTGCACAGCGGCTCAGAGGAAAGCGCTCCAGAGGGCCATTGACAACGCCCAGAGGATTGTCGGCTGCCCTCTCCTTACCTTGGAGGACTTACACAGTTCCCGCTGCACCAAAAAATCCCAGAGTATCATAAAGGACATTTCCCACCCCGGACACTCCCTGTTTGAACTGTTGCCGTCAGGCAGACGGTACAGATCTACAAGGACAAGGACGAACAGACTAAAAAACAGTTTTTACCCCACTGCTATAAATGCACTAAATGTAGCCGCCAAGGAACGCAGGGGCGAGACATACTAAGGGACTGTGGTACACTGTGAAATCGACAGAAGGATGGAGGGTTGGGTGTTTATGCGTGCTATTTTCGTGATATTTATTTAGTTGTTTATCATTTAATATTTTACCTGGTATGTATCGTTAGCTTTTAGAAATGTTTGAATGGTGCACTGACTGGCTGACATTTTTAAATTTTGTTGTACATGGCTCATGTTACAATGACAATAAAGAAACTATTCTATACGTCAGCGTGTGACAGGGCGACAGGGAGTCACCGCGCGCCACCTACGTGTCACCGCGCGTCACTACATGCGTCACCACGGGTCACATCCCGACCACGACGCGCCAACCTCTTTCCAGGCTGTCACCGAAAATGTCGCCCAAGTGGGACAGGCCCTTAAACGATTCAAGTTTCTTCTGTGATGCGACACGGTAGAATTGTTGCCTTACAACGCTTGCAGCGCCAGAGACCCGCGTTCGACCCCGACTACGGGTGCTGTCTGCACAGAGTTCGTATGCTCTCCCTGTGACCGCGTGGGTTTTCTCCGAGATCTTCGGTTTCCTGCCACACTCCAAAGACGTACAGGTATGTAGGTCAATTGGCTTGGTGTATGTGTAAAAAATTGTCCCTAGTTTGTGTAGGATAGTGTTAACGTGCAGGGATCACTGGTCGACGCGGACTCGGTGGCCCGAATGACCTGCTTCCACGCTGTATCTATAATCTAAACTGAACCAATAGCAAACCTTTTGACAGAAACCACAAAGCTACCAAATGAGCCACTACTGTGACTTTCAATTGGTATACTGTTCTGAAATATTAACTTGAGTACTGATACTCTTCATCTTGGCCCAAAACATCACCTATTCCTTCTCTCCAGAGATTCTGCCTGATGTGCTGAGTTACTCCAGCATTTTGTGTCTATTTTTGGTGTAAACAAGCATCTGCAGTTCCTTCCTACACATTGAACTACATGTCAGGCATTTGAAAGCTGAGGAAAAATACCTGTGTAGGAAGAAACTGCAGATGCTGGTTTACAGAAAATCCTGGAGTAACTCAGTGGACCAGGCCACATCTCTGGCGAAAATGAATAGGTGACATTTTGAGTTGAGACCCTTCTTTCTATTTGGTTGTTAAATGAATGAATGAATACGTTTATTCACATACAAGAAATTTGGCTTGGTGCTCCGCCCACAAGTAACAACATGACATACAGGGACAGTTACGAATGACACAACAGCACAGCCAATAGACGCACAAATTCATGAGTTTTCTGTTTTCACTTCTGAACCTTCCTGGTAACATGGTCAACAATTTGGTCATTTTAACGCATTTTAATATATTGCAAATTAATCCCCAACTTGAGAGCTATACTCTTCTGTTCTTTGCTTTAAGTTCAAAGAGTAGGAGTAAACGGGTCCTTTCCACAATGGCAGGCAGTGACTAGTGGGGTACTGCAAGGCTCAGTGCTGGGACCCCAGCTATTTACGATATATATTAATGATTTGGTCGAGGGAATTGAATGCAACATCTCCAAATTTGCGGATGACACGAAGCTGGGGGGCAGTGTTAGCTGTGTGGAGGATGCTAGGAGACTGCAAGGTGACTTGGATGGGCTGGGTGAGTGGGCAAATGCATGGCAGATGCAGTATAATGTGGATAAATGTGAGGTTATTCACTTTGGTGGCAAAAACAGGAAAGTAGACTATTATCTGAATGGTGGCCGATTAGGAAAGGGGGAGATGCAAAGAGACCTGGGTGTCATGGTACACCAGTCATTAAAAGTAGGCATGCAGGTGCAGCAGGCAGTGAAGAAGGTGAATGGTATGTTAGCATTCATAGCAAAAGGATTTGAGTATAGGAGCAGGGAGGTTCTACTGCAGTTGTACAGGGTCTTGGTGAGCCCACACCTGGAGTATTGCGTACAGTTTTGGTCTCCTAATCTGAGGAAGGACCTTCTTGCCATAGAGGGAGTAGAGAGAAGGTTCACCAGACTGATTCCTGGGATGTCAGGACTTTCATATGAAGAAAGACTGGATAGACTCGGTTTGTACTCGCTAGAATTTAGAAGATTGAGGGGGGATCTTATAGAAACTTACAACATTCTTAAGGGGTTGGACAGGCTAGATGCAGGAAGATTGTTCCCGATGTTGGGGAAGACCAGAACAAGGGGTCACAGTTTAAGGATAAGGGGGAAATCTTTTAGGACCGAGATGAGGAAAACATTTTTCACTCAGAGAGTGGTGAATCTCTGGAATTCTCAGCCACAGAAGGTAGTTGAGGTCAGTTCATTGGCTATATTTAAGAGGGAGTTAGATGTGGCCCTTGTGGCTAAAGGGATCAGGGGGTATGGAGAGGAGGCAGGGATGGGATACTGAGTTGGATGATCAGCCATGATAATATCAAATGGTGGTGCAGGCTCGAAGGGCCGAATGGCCTACTCCTGCACCTATTTTCTATGTTTCTATGTTTCTATATCTCAATAACTTCTCAACAAACCAAAATTGCTCTAGATTTGCACAGTTTTATTTTATTTTGTCACACTTATCTTAGAATGCAAGAAATGAAATATCAGGTCTGGCCACTGAAATCCATTCATGTTTTAAGCCAAGAATCAGATTTGGTCTGGTTTGTTTTATGGCGAAAATTAGTGAGGGGAAAAAAAATGGTGTTTTACGATTCGGCTATTTCTATTGCAGATAACAAACCTCTTTTGTTTTTGAGAGAATAATGCGCTTAGCGAGAATAATATTTAAATCTCATCCACAATCAGGATGATGTATATTGTTGACTAATCCTGATTTTAAGTCCTAATTAAAACAGCTTGTGGTTCCAACAAGATAAAGTAATTACAATTTAAAATGAGGATTAATGAAGGCCACTAACATACTAATCAGTATTGGGAGTCTTGTGGTTCCCTTTACTTATCCTGGGGGATCATAAAAAGCAGATTGAAATTCAAGAGACCATTGCCATTTCTTAATTACTTACAGAACTATCTTGAAGTCATGACCTTTAGAATTCCCAACCACTAAACACACTTACGGTACTCTTGCTAAGCTATATTCTCATTTCATACAAAGGGCCTTAGTGTTCATTATATTGTGATAGATGTGTATCACAATGTATAGATAAGAAGCACACACTGGACTCTTGATTGAGCATGATGCAGTCCAGTAGTACACAAGTGAAGTAAATGACTGGTGCGATGTTATATGAGAAATCGCATCTTGCCACTGATAGACATTTTTCTATATCGTATTATACTTTAACAAAATAAAATCTGAGCTAAAAATATCCAATTATTTTGCATTTCATTCGATAACAGTTCACTATTTGTAGCCATCAGTTTCTTTGATATCTAATCCCTCCATGACCTCTCTCCAAACTACCTTCCCTAGCCTAAAATAGACACAAAGAGCTGGAATAACTCAGCGGGACAGGCAGCATCTCTGGAGAGAAGGAATGGGTGACATTTCGGGTCCCAGACCCTTCTTCAGACCCCAGTTTAAAGAGCCTACTTCTCTGGATGTTTTCAATTCATATTTCTGCCACATTTCTTTTCATTTCATCATAGATGACTTAAGCTATTGAGACCCTAATTGCTCTGGAATTCCCTTCTTAAACCATTTTGCCTCATTTACTGTAATATGCTCCTTAAAACCTAAATCTTTTAAAACTAAGCTTTTGGCCATTTGCCCTAATATCTCATTTTGTAGCTATTGGACTCATTTCATAGTGCTTTTACGAGGTGCCTCGGGATATTTCGGTAGTTTAAAATTACTAAATAAAAGCAAGTTTTTGTTGATGATGAATTACAACGTTACATATAACTCTGCAGGCCAAGAATTACCCATGGCGAACAAGGGGTGAACTGAGTTGGGATAATGATAAGTTTAGTTTAGTTTAACTTAAATAGATTAGCTTAGTTTAGTTTTAGTTTAGTTTAGTTTAGTTTAGTTTAGAGATACAGTGTGGAAACAGGCCTCTCGACCCACCGATCCCGTGCTGCCCAGTGATCAACTACACAGTAGTTCTATCCTGCATGCTAGGGACAATTTACAGAGGTCAATTAACCTACAAACCTGCACGTCTTTGGATTGTAGGAGGAAACCCACGAGGTCACAGGATAAGCATACAAACCTCGTACAGACGCCACCCATAGTTAGGATCAAACCCGGGTCTCTGGTGCTGCAATGTAGCAACACTACCGCTGCGCGACTATGCCGCCCCTGTGCCACTGTGCCCCGTCTCACTGTGCCGCCCTAGAGTGCTGTGTGAGAGTGGTGTCATTCAAGCCTTAGTCATTTGCAGCAGTTATTGAAGAGGCTGAGGCACATCGAGGTTGGTCCTTTGAGCTTAATGGGAGCCCAGAGGTCCAGCGGAGCATCTGTGGACATTTTGGAAATTAAGAAGGAAAATTACAGTGGAGGCGCTAGCAACAGACATGATCCATTTAAGTCAGCCAATTAGAAACATAGAAACATAGAAAATAGGTGCAGGAGGAGGCCATTCGGCCCTTCGAGCCAGCACCCGCCATTCATTATGATCATGGCTGATCGTCCCCTATCAATAACCCGTGCCTGCCTTCTCCCCATATCCCTTGACTCCACTAGCCCCTAGAGCTCTATCTAATTCTCTCTTAAATCCATCCAGTGATTTGGCCTCCACTGCCCTCTGTGGCAGGGAATTCCATAAATTCATAACTCTCTGGGTGAAAACGTTTTTTCTCACCTCAGTCTTAAATGACCTCCCCTTTATTCTAAGACTGTGGCCCCTGGTTGTGGACTCGCCCAACATTGGGAATATTTTTCCTGCATCTAGCTTGTCCAGTCCTTTTATAATTTTATATGTTTCTATAAGATCCCCTCATCCTTCTAAACTCCAGTGAATACAAGCCTAGTCTTTTCAATCTTTCCTCATATAACAGACCCGCCATCCCAGGGATCAATCTCGTGACCCTACGCTGCACTGCCTCAATCACAAGGATGTCCTTCCTCAAATTAGGAGACCAAAACTGTACACAATACTCCAGAAATTAGGTTTAGGTTTAGGTTTATTATTATCATGCATATCGAGGTATGGTGAAAAGCTTTGTTTTGCATGTGATCCAAACAGATCAGATGTACCACACATACCTACAATCAAGTCAAACTCAAGTACGATAAATAGAACAAAGGGGAAGATACAGAGTGCAGAATATAATTCTCAGCATTGTAGCACATCAGTTCCATAGACAAAGTCTAATGTCCACAGAGATAAATCGGTCAATAAACTAGCTTATGGGAGGACCATTCGGAAGTGTGACAACAGAGGGGGAAAAACTGTTCCTTAGTCTGATGGTGATCTCTTTTAAGCTTCTGTACCTTCTTCTGGACGGGAGCAGGGAGAAGAAGGAATGACCAGGATCGGACCAGGATCGGTGATTATATTGGCTGCTTTACTGAGACACTGTGAAGTGTAGATGCGGTCAATGGTGGGAAGTCTGGTATGTGTGATGGACTGGGCTACATCTACAATTCTCAGCAATGCCTTGCTGCCTTGGGTATAGCTGTCCCAAAAGAAACCCATAATATGCTTTGTAAGTATACTCAATTCTTAAGTAATGGTACAACAACATATGAATGTTTAGTTTAGTTTAAAGGTGCAACATGGAAATAGGTCCTATGGCCCACTGAGTCTCTGATGACAATCCATTACCCATTTTACACTAGTTCTATATGATCCTACTTTCTTATCGAGATTATAGGCAATTTTACAGAGGCGCATTAATCTGAAAAGCCCACACTTCTGTGGAATGTGGGAGGAAACTAGAACACCTGGAAGAAACTCTTGTGGTTACAGGAACAACATGCAAACTCCACACAGATAGCACCCGAGGTCAAGATTGAACCTGGGTCTCTGGCATTGTGGAGGCAGCAGCTCTACCAGCTGCGCCACTAGACCGCCCGGTCATACTCTCCGTTATGCTCTGCTCCTTAAGGTACTATTACGCTCTGTAAGATATTGATTCATACGTGTGTCAGGGGTTACGGGGAGAAGGCAGGAGAATGCGGTTTAGAGGGATAGATAGATCGGCCATGTTTGAATGGTGGAGTAGACTTTATGGGCCGAATGGCCTAATTCCGCTCCAATCATTTATGAACATAATATAAACATACTATCCCAATCAGAGTAATTCTGGAAGAACTCAACAGGTCAGACAGCTTTCATAAAAAAAACAAAGACAAAGTTTCAAGTCAGTGACCCTTTATTACCAGAAAATAGACACAAAGCGCTGGAGTAACTCACGGGACAGGCAGCATCTCCGGAGAGAAAGAATGGCTGACGTTTTGTGTTGAGACCCTTCTTCAGACCTGAAGAAGAAGAGCCTTGACCCAAAACCTCACCCATTCCTTCTCTCCAGAGAACGCTGCCTGTCCCGCTGAGTTACTCCAGCATTTTGTGTCTATCTTTGGTTTAAACTAGCATCTGCAGTTCCTTCCTACACAGCTCGTTACCAGAACTGGAAATGTGAGAAAAAAGGACCTGTTTTAAGTTGGAGAAAGAAAGGAGGGGGGGGGATGAACAGGGGGAATTGCTTGTAATAGGGTGGAGACCAAAGTTGCTAAGGTGACCTTTAATTTAAATACCAACAGATAGAATAAATGAGTGAAAAAAAACATGGAACAAAACATAAAATGACATATTCAGCACCAGCCATGGAAAAAAAAACTAATATTTGGTTACCTGAAACTATTGAATTCAGTAATGATTCCCAAGGGCTATAACATGCCCAGATGGAAGGTTAGGTGCTGTAGCTTGAAATTACATCATTCATTGTGGGAAGTCAAATGCAGAGAGGTGGGAGTGGGGAAGAGCCCCAGCCTGAAGAAGGGACCCAACCCGAAATGTCTCCTATCCACATGCTCCAGGGATGCTGCCTGGCCCACTGACTTAGACTTAGACTTAGACTTAGACTTAGATCCTTTATTTGTCAATCAGACCTTTCGGTCTGAACAAAATGCCGTTGCCTGCAGCCATACATATAATAATAAACAACAAAACACACAATAAACACAAATTAACATCCACCACAGTGAGTTCACCAGGCACCTCCTCACTGTGATGGAGGCAAAAATCTTAGGGTTACTGTCTCTTCCCTCCTCATTCTCCCTCTGCGCTGAGGCGATATGTTGTTACCCCACCGGGCGATGGTAAGTCAGTCCCACGGCTCACTGAGCACAGCGAACGGGCCGGTTCAACCTCCGCGGCCCGGGGTGGTCGAAGCTGCCGCCCTCTAGTCCAGCAGACGCAGCTGTTGCCGCGGGAGCTCCGGAAAACAGGCACCAGCCTGCGACCTGCGAGCTCCCGACAATGTCGTCTACTGGCCCGCGGCCGAGCCCCGGATTCACTGCTTTACTCCAGCACTTTGTGTCTTTCCGAGATTGGAGTGGAAGTGGAACTGAGAACTGAAGTCACAGCCCATTAGAAGCTCAGAGTCACCATTACAAACTGCCTCTACCAAGCAAGGTTTTACATAATGGTTACCTTAACAACTTCAATCTCCACCCCTTCACAAACATTCCTTCTCCTCTTTGTGCCTCCTGCTTTCTGCAACTTAAAACTTTATTTTGTTTCCATCACTTTTCTTTGATCTGCCTGTTTCGCTGAGTTTCTATATTTTTCTGATTCCACCATCTGCAATTTTTTATCGAGTCCAATGAGCTTGCTGCTGGTGAGATGTATTATTCCTTGTTTCTCCCTCGGTAAGATCACCAAACCTCCATTCTTATCCCCACAATGCGGCACGGTGGTGTTCGATCCTGACTACAGGTGGCTGGCTGTGTGGAGTTTGTGCGTTCTCCCCGTGACCACTTGGGTTTTCTCCAGGTGCTCCAGTTTCCTGCAAAACGCAAAGTGATGGAGGATCCCAAAGGGTGAGGCAGCTCCTGTGGACGGAATGGGCAGGCTGTGTTTTGGGTCAGATCTCCTCGTCAGACTTTAATGAATGAAATATTCACAAATTTATTTGAAATATAAATTTCAGGTGGTGCAACGGCAGAGTTGCCTCCTTACAGCGCCAGAGATCGGGTTCGATCCTGACTACGGGTGCAGTCTGTATTGTGTTTGTGTGTTCTCCCCGTGACCTGCGTGGGTTTCCTCTGGGAGCTCCAGCTTCCTTCCACATTCCAAAGATGTCTAGATTTGTTGGTTAATTGGCTTGATAAAATTGTAAAATTGTCCCTAAAGACTGTAGAATGATGCTAGTGTACGGGGATCGCTGACGGCATGGACTCGGTGGGCCGAAGGGCCTGTTTCTCCGTTGTATCTCTAAACTAAACTAAGCTAAACTAAATACGCTACTTCACTGTAGGTTCAGGTTAGCAGTGTAGTCTGACTTGGGTAACATTGGCTTCATTGAATGGGATGAGTTAATGCTAACATAATGATGGGCACAGTTAAAATGATTTCATGGGAGGTGGTGAGAGGGTACAGGAAAGGGGATAGGATGGGAGTGGTGAGGATACTCAGCCCATCTAGTGAAACATTGATGAGACCTAGCCTTGAGTATACAACTATTTTGATCTAAACGAGAGAGAGAGAGTTCAAGTGCGATTCAGATACCACTTCTACTCCCCCAATCCTTCAGGGCTCACTGTCCTATTAAACAATGTCTCAGGTTCAAAATTCTCATCATGGTTTTTAAAGAATCAAGAAGTGCGACATGGTGGCGCAGCTGTAGGATTGCTGCCTGACATCGTCAGAGACCCGGGTTCAATCCTGACCACGGGTGCTATCTGTACAGAGTTTATACATTTCCCTGTGACCTGGTTTTTCTCTGGGTGCTCCAATATCCTCCCATATTCCAAAGAGGTACAGGTTTTTAGGCTTGGTAAATGTATGAATGAATGAATACGTTTATAGGCCAAGTATTCATATACAAGGAATTTGCCTTGGTGCTCCGCCCGTAACATAATAAATTGTCCCGAGTGTGTGTAGGATTGTGTTTGTGTACGGGGATCATAGGTCGGCGTGGACTCGGTGGGCCGAATGGCCTGTTTCTGGTGATGTATCTCTAAACCAAAAGAATCAAGTTAAAAACAACGTTTGAGAGGAGCTCAATGGGTTAGATAGCATTTGTGGAAGGAATGGGCAGGCACTGCTCTGGATCGGAACCCTTCTTCAGGCTGAGGAAGGGTCCCAACCTAAACATCGCCAGTCCTACTGCCTGACCCGCTGAGTCCTCCAGCACTTTGTCGTTTGCTCAAGATCCCAGCATCTGCAGTATTTTGTGTCTCCAAGAGTCAAGACTATACACTGGATATAAATCAGAACAATGGAATTATTACCGCTGCAGTATTACAGGCAAATTGGATACAACATTAACAATAATATATATGCAATAATTTCAGTTATTCTTCATAATCCTGAGTAAATTGGATCATGGTCCTATCCATGTCTATCGCTGCTGCTGTAGAATCATACACACTGTAGGAAGGTCGAATAAGTGGCAGGGCAGCTGCCTCATAATTTGCATGTATATGGCATCTTTTAACTTTGTAAAATGTCACAGACTTTGGCCTTTAGTCTTTGGACTTTCGAGATACAGAGCAGAAACGGGCCCTTCGGCCCACTAATTCCACTCTGACCAGCAATCATCCCGTACACTAACAATCTCCTGCACATTAGAGACAATTAACTATTTTACAGAAACCAATTAATCTACAAACCTGTACATCTTTGGAGTGTGGGAGGAAACCAGAGCACCCGGAGAAAGCCTACGTGGTCACGGAAAGAACGTAAAACTCCATACAGACAGCAACGGCAGTCAGGATTTAACTGGGTCTCTTGCGTTGTCAGGCAGCAACTCTACCGCTGCGCGTCTGTGCCACAGAGTGTAGTAGCGTTATCAAAAACAACTATTAGAAAAATTATTATTGTCTGATCGAAGAAGTAGGATTTAGGATTAAGTGTCTCAAAGATGAGAGTTGAAGATATGGAGTGGTTTAGGATGAAGTTCTGGATCTTGGAGCCCGTACTTTTGAAGACATAGTCACCAATGAATAGAAATTGCAGAATGAAAATTGTGGATGAGTAAGGTGAATAATGGAGGAGAGCAGAAGCACTGTTGGGCAGAAAGGGATGTTTGGGCAACTGAACGGTCCTCTTCTCAGCCACTCTGTGCTCCTGCCCTATCATCTATCACATCAGAGACCTTTGAACTCTCTTGAATTGGACTTCATCGGACTGCAATATTATATCTTGCACTAAATGTTGTACCCTTTATCCTTTATCGACACACAATGCTGGAGTAACTCAGCAGGTCAGGCAACATCTCCGGAGAAAAGGAATAGGTGATGATTTGGGTGGAGACCCTTCTTCAGACCCAAAACGTCACCTATTCCTTTTCTCCAGAGATGCTACCTGATCAACTGAGTTACTCCAGCTTTTTGCATCTACCTTCTGCGTAAATCAGCGTCTGTAGTTGCTTCCTACACCCTCATCGTTTATCTGTGCTTGCTGGAAGGCTTGGTTGTGTTCATATATAGCCTTTCCTACAGTTTTGGTCTCCTGATCTGAGGAAGGACATTCTTGCCATAGAAGGAGTATAGAGAAGGTTCACCAGACTGATTCCTGGGATGTCATATGAAGAAAGACTGGATAGACTCGGCTTGTACTCGCTAGAATTTAGAAGATTGAGGGGGGATCTTATAGAAACTTATAAAATTCTTAAGGGGTTGGACAGGCTGGATGCAGGAAGATTGTTCCCGATGTTGGGGAAGTCCAGAACAAGGGGTCACAGTTTAAGGATAAAGGACAGAGATGAGAAAAACATTTTTCACACAGAGAGTGGTGAATCTCTGGAATTCTCTGCCACAGAATGTAGTTGAGGCCAGTTCATTGGCTATATTTAAGAGGGAGTTAGATGTGGCCTTTGTGGCTAAAGAGGTCAGGGAGCATGGAGAGAAGGCAGGTACAGGATACTGAGTTGGATGATCAGCCATGATCATGTTGAATGGCGGTGCAGGCTCGAAAGGCCGAATGGCTTACTCCTGCACCTATTTTCTATGTTTCTATGTTTCCTTTGACTGGATAGCATGCAAACATAAGCTTTTCACTGTTGCTCAGTACATGTGCCAATAATAAAATTAAGTAAACCAACAAACAAGGGAAGGAACAGCACAGACAAGGGAGGATTTAAAGGGTTGAGACAGCTGTGGTCGCAGCTTTGTCAACAGGGCGTGCCCATGAAGTGAATGGATTCCTGCCCATGGCTTCCGAGAATTTAAAATGATTTAAGCCATTTATTTCTGGAATAATCCACGTCCTGAGATTCCCCAACATTGCAGCTTGTGGTCCACTCCACCTTGCGCTACGGGAGTGGGCATTGGGAACTGCGCAATTACAAAAGGAGGGATCTGATCAGAAGCAATGAGTAAGGTAGGGGAACCCGGTTGACCATGGTCAGGGCCCATTACTGGTCCTGGAGATATTCTTGAGTCAACGGTTTAAAGATAAACTGAGCACACAATATGACTTGATTGGACTTGGTTCGTAGGCCAGGTCACAAACACGCTGTAAAGATCATGTGGTGAGCGTTTGACGGCACTGGGCCTCTACTCGCTGGAGTTTGGAAGGATGAGGGGGACCTCATTGAAGCTTACCAAATCGTGAAAGGCCTGAATAGAGTTGATGCGTAGAGGATATTTTCACTTGTGGGAGCATCTAGGATCAGAGGTCATAGCCTCAGAATTAAAGAACGTTCCTTTAGGAAGGAGATGAGGAAGAATTTCGTAAATCAGAGGGTGGTGAATATATGGAATTCATTGCTACAGAAGGCTGTGGTGACCAAAATGGATATTTTTAAGATAGAGATAGATAGATTCTTGATTAGTACAGGTGTCAGGGGTTATTGGAAGGAGAATGCCTCTCTTTTTCACGCAGTTATGAGTCTGTGGAATTCTCTGCCTCAGAAGGCGGTGGAGGCCGGTTCTCTGGATACTTTCAAGAGAGAGCTAGTTAGGGCTCTTAAAGATAGCGGAGTCAGGGGATATGGGGAGAAGGCAGGAACGGGGTACAGATTAGGGATGATCAGCCATCATCACATTGAATGGCAGTGCTGGCTCGAAGGGTCGAATGGCCTACTCCTTCACCTGTTGTCTATTGTCTATAATGGGGTTCAGAGATAGATCAGCCATGATTGAATGACAGAGTAGATTTGATGGGCAGAATGGCCTTTCTCTTATCACTTATGAACTTATGAAGATAGCACGTTGCAACTGAAACAATTAGATACATCATTTGTTGCAGATATACTTAGATGAGCGACGAAAAGCTCATATAGATCTCAAGGGCTGTAAACAGTAAAGTTTGGCGTGAGTAAACAGGAATTATTCTGATTCCCATTCCCTGATAAAGACTTGATCTATAACAATATGATTATTTTAATGTACATCACTGGTTAAGCTGATTGCTCTGAGTTAGCTGCAATTCAAATCTACCTAGACACGTGAATGCAGTATTTAATTTGCAGCTAATTTAATGATTCTCAAGGAAAACATTGCTAGCCTGTATCCTGTGTCTTGCTTTTGTCTGCATTAAGTTACAACCATTCTGGACTCAAGTTTAATTGTATGGACAGCGTGTCATAAGCAGATTTTACATCAGTCTCAGTTGACCTTTTCATTGAGTTCAATAGCACAGGTCCCCACACTTTGCCTAGAGGGAGGTCAAAAATGACAAATTGAATCACTTCTACAGACCACATGTGAAATAAGTTACTTGAACAAAGCTTACTGAAACTGATATTTCTAGTACATGAAGACGCAATTTCGAAATGTTACTAACGGCTTAATAAATCCTCAGGTCATAAGGGATAAGAGTAGAATTAGGACATTCCGCCCATCAAGTCTACTCCGCCATTCAATCACGGCTGATCTATCTTTTCCTCCTAACCCCATTCTCCTACCTTCTCTCCATAACCTCTGACACCCGTACTAATCAAGAATCCATCTATCTCTGCCTTCAAAATATCCACTGACGGCCTCCACAGCCTTCTGTGGGAAAGAATTCCACAGATTCATCACCCTCTGACTCAAGAAATTTCTCCTCATCTTCTTCCTAAAAGAACATCCTTTAATTCTGAGGCTATGACCTCTAGTTCTAGATTCTCCCACTCGTGGAAACATCCTCTCCACATCCAAGGTAACTCCAAGACATAGGCAAGACGACAGTGCATTTATCTGTATGACTGCATAATTTGCTTGAAATCATTTTCACAAGCTTAAGAGCCCTTAAGACTCAATAACAATGTGAGATGTTAATCCTACCGGTATCAGATGATGGATTTTAAATATTCATTGTTTTCACAAATTAAACATTCC
The DNA here is from genome assembly GCF_028641065.1 of Leucoraja erinaceus. Taxonomy (NCBI): domain Eukaryota; kingdom Metazoa; phylum Chordata; class Chondrichthyes; order Rajiformes; family Rajidae; genus Leucoraja; species Leucoraja erinaceus. The sequence goes on along the minus strand of NC_073383.1, from coordinate 69,461,585 downwards.
TTGGTAAATTATACTTATCATGTTGGCATTATTTATTTTAATTCCCTTACAACTCCTTCCAATTTTTCCCCTCACCTCCTCTCCATGATAATCTAATTTAGTCATCTGTATCTGTCTTTATTCTTTACTAAATATTTATAGTGATCTTCAACTGAGATAGAATTTAATTCTCTTAATGGAAATATGTTCCATACATATTGTGCTTAGAATTGAAAAAAATAATTTCATATATTCTCTCGGATTGCAGAACATCAGACAAAAAAGTAATTCTCCCTTCTTACTGCCAGAACCTGTGCATAACATAAATTCATAAATTGCGGATTGCAGGCGGATTGGATGGTAATGGAAAAAGGGGACTGCTCCCCGAGTAATATAGGAGCGACTATCCTCTCACCAATAAATTTGAATAATAAAAATTATAATAAAAATCCAATTATACATAACACAATTAGAACATGGAAACAAATAAAACAAAATTTAAAATTAAGAAACCTATCTCTTTTAATAACCAATAGTCAATAATCCATCGTTTAAACCATCAATCATAGACAAATCATTTATACAATGGGAAAGAATGGGAATCAAAACGCTCGAAGATCTGTATGAATTGGGGAAATTACTATCATTTCAACAATTACAACTGAAATATAATTTGAAAAATAACCAATATTGTAAATATCTTCAAATTCGTGATTATCTGAAAAAACACACAAAAGACTATCATAATATGCCTTCCGATTGGATGAAGCAATGAAGACAAAGGCGGAATCAGCTAATCTAATATCGTACCTATATAATATCATTTTAAATATAGAAATACCCACAACAGATGGAATTAGAAGAGATTGGGAACAAGAATTAGCTATAAAAATTTCAAAAGAGAGCTGGGATAATCATTTACTACAGGTGCATAAATGTTCGATCAACGTACGACATACGCTCATCCAATTCAAAACATTACATAGATTATATTATTCAAAAACTAAATTAAATAAAATCTTCCCTAATGTTTCACCAATCTGTGATAAATGCCTGTGTCAAGAAGCTACCATAGCGCACTCTTTTGTTTTTTGTACAAAAATCCAAAAATTCTGGTATGAAATATTTGATTTCTTTTCAAAATTAATCAAAATAAAACTGGTACCAAAACCAGAATGGATTATTTTTGGAATATCGGAAGGTAACCCTGAACTAAACGTGTTTCAGAAGAATTTATTTAATTACGGGCTAATAATGGGAAAAAAGCTTATACTTAAATTCTGGAAAAATGCGCCCACACCAACAATAAAAATGTGGATATCAAATATGTTTGAAACATTACATCTGGAAGAGATGAGATTCCTCTTAGCAGGTAAAGCAGACCAATTCCAAAAGACGTGGTCTATGTTTCTGGACCTATTACAAGTATGAGGTGCAATAGTAATTTTTTTTAAATAAATAAATAAATAAATGGTATCAGGACCTGGTAACGGGAGGTAAAACAACAAAAACAGACTTGGTTGGTAGTCCCCTTTCTGCGGAGTTTAATGTTATAATAGAGCGATTGTTCCTATTTTCTTTTTCTTTCTTTTCTAGGGTCTACTTTCTCACTTTACTTCCTTCTCTAACTTCTTTTCTAAGGGGCTTTCTTTTCCCAACACTCTTGCACTTCACGACTCTTGCGCACTTTCTTTCCTTTCTTTACTTCTATCTTTTACTTAAAGCTCAAAAAAAAAATGAAGCGGTACAAAAAATGTAAAGATATATGTGTTGTGTAGTACTGTAATTTACCGTACTTCTAATTAAAAAAAAATTTAAAAAAAAATTTTTTTTAAAAATTCATAAATTGATGCCATAGGAGCAGAATTAGGCGTTGGGTCCATTGAGTCTAGTTGGCAATTTTATCGTGGCCGATCTATCTTTCCCTCTCAGCCCCGTTCTCCTACCTTCTCCCTATAATCTTTGACGCCCTTACTAATCAAGAACTAATCAAGAAACTATCAACCTCCACTTTAAAAATATCAAAAGACTTGGCCCTTACAGCTGCCTGTGGCAATGAATTCCACAGATTCACCACCCTCTGACTAAAGATGTACTCGACTGATCACATTAGACCACTATTCTCTCTTTAGTTGCAAAATAAAGTCACTGAAGAATATCAGGTCTTTAAGGTGAGAGGGGCAAGCTTAAGGTGAGAGGGGCAAAATGTCCCCTTCGGGAAGCTGAGGGGCAACTGTTTCACTCAGATATGGAACGAGCTGCCGGAGGAGGTAGTTGAGGCTGGACTATAACAGCCTTTACAAGACACGGACAGGTATATGTATAGGAGAGTTTTAGAGGTATACTAGACTAAGTGGGACCCGTTGGGTCCCATTCTCACACAGGATGCCAGGACCCCAACGCAATATGCCACCTCTCCGCCAATTCCAATATTCCACCACTCACGCATAGCCCCCAACTGTGCAGGCACAGGTGACGGTTCCCGTTGTGACGCCCCTGATCCCCCCTCCTCCCCTTATCTCCTCATCCCCCCCTCTCCCCACTCCGCCCCTTGCCCTTCCCCCTCCCATGCACTCGCTCCATCCCTCCCTCAAACCTCCCCCCCCCCCCCAATCCACTCTTAGCGGCTCTCCGGTGGCACAGCCATTCCCTCCCATTGGGATGGAGAACAAGCAGTTATTACTGCGCAGGTGCAGCTGACGGGCACGACAAGTGGAAAAGGGATTTATTAAAGCTTAAAATGTGGATAACTGTTAAAATATAACAACAATATAAACTTTAAAGAGGAGATTTATTCAGGCCTTTCTTTCTTGTTGCATCTCTTGTTGCATTCTGCAGCAGGGGGAGGGGTTTGGCTTCGGGCGGGGGCTGTCGGGGGCCAGTGGAGGGAGCAACCTGCAGCCTGGGGAGGGACACGGCTTCAGGCATGGCTGTCGGGGGCCGGTGGGGGAGCATCCTGCAGTTGGGGGAATGGATTCTTGGACTCACAGTTCACTCACTCATGGCTGGTGGACTCACAGTTCAGTCACTCACGGCTGGTGGACTCACAGTTCACTCACTCATGGCTGGTGGGCTCACAGTTCACACACTCATGGCTTGTGGACTCACAGTTCAGTCACTCACGGCTTGTGGACTGACAGTTCTGGACAGTCCGGAAGTCGCGCTTGAGTCCAGAAGTCGCGCTCAGTCCAGAGGTCATGCTCAGTCCATAAGTCGGGCATGAGTAGAGTCAAGAGAGTTTTACTGTCATATGTTCCAGATGTTTGTGTGATGGAGGGTGTGTGTGTGATGGAGGGTGTGTGTGTGATGGAGGGTGTGACTCAAGCGTGACTTACAGACTCGGACTCGAACTTCTAGACGCTGGTTCGACCTCCGGACTCAGGCTCAACGTCTGGACTCAGGCTCGACGTCTGGACTCAGGCTCGACTTCCGGACTCAGGCTCGACTTCTGGAGTCGTCTCGACTTCCGGACTCAAGCGCGACTTCTGGACTGAAGAGCGACATTCGGACTCAAGCGTGACTTCCGGAATCAGCACGGCTTGTGGACTCACAGTTCAGTCACTCACGGCTTGTAGACTCACATTTCACTCACTCACGACTTGTGGACTTGCAGTTCACTCACTCACGGCTTGTGGACTCACAGTTCTGGACTCAACTCTCACTCACGGCTTCCACGCCGACTGACTCATGTCCAGCCTCCGGGGCTTTATTCACCTCGCCCCCTGACAGGCGAGAAGACCATTCTGCTGATCTCACAATTTTTAAAACCTTCATAACTTTTCTAATATTCCACCGATTGGAACAATACTTGGTGCGCTTGGAGCAGAGGTGAACGATGAGTAAGGTGGCAAAACATCCTAGCGACATAACGTAGTGTTTTTGTGCAAATTTTAAAACAACACAGACCGGAAGTGGTCAAGATGAGAGTTTTAGTAATAGTGTAGATAGATGGGACAATTGCAGCAAATGGATTCATTTAGATGAGGTATCTTGGTCAGCATGAATATAACCATATAACATTTACAGCACGGAAACAGGCCATCTCGGCCCTTCTAGTCCGTGCTGAACACTTATTCTCACCTAGTCCCATCTATCTGAACTCAGACCATAACCCTCCATTCCATTCCTGTCCATATACCTATCCAATTTATTTTTGAATGATAAAATCGAACCTGCCTCCATCACTTCCACTTTTGAACCAAATGAGTTGAACCAAACAACCTGTTTCCTTGCTCCATAACTCTCTGACATTAGTTGTCAAATTTCTGTTTTTACCAGATATGTTAGAGACATTATGATCCTAATTTTTTGGATCTCTTATCCCACAGGTCTATTTAAAAATTCAGTGGTGGTTGGTGCGCTAACTATAATACAATGTTGCTGTAGCTGAGCGAGGTTGATCTCTCTGGCTCAGCTACCGGTTGGCTGCTCAAGGTCTCGAGGTGAGAGACCTTGAGCAGCCAACCGGTAGCTGAGCCAGAGAGATCAACCTCGCTCTAGCCCATGACGTCACGTGCCCGCCCTCGTATCTCCTGACGAGGGTTCGAGCATGAGTGGCCCGTGTTTAGGCTGACGCCACAAGACCACCAAATATGCTTGTGTCCATTACTGTAGTGATACAGATTTATGGTGTAGAGTAGATTTTAGACGTTAGACTTCAGAGATCCAGCGCAGAAACAGGATCTTTGGCCCATCGAGTCCGCATCGACTAGCGATCACCCTGGACACTAACCTACACACGCAAGAGACAATTTTAGAACTTACCGAAGTCAATTAGCCTACAAACCTGTACATCTTTGGAATGTGGGAGTAAACTGGAGCACCCAGAGAAAACCCATGCGATCATGGGGAGAACATACAAACTCCGTACGGACAGCACCCGTAGTGATTAGATGCAGTTGATTAATGCAGTAGCGCTGTAAGGCAGCAACTCTTAACTTTGCCTCCCCGATACCACTGTGTCTCAGCTAAGAGTAAGAGTAATGCTCCTGCTATTAGAACACCTGGGTCACATTTCTTCCTCGTTAGTGGCTCCAAGGCAAACTTTCTAATATGCTGGATATGACCCTTAGGTTTAATTCCATCTACACTTCATGCTGCCTTGGGAAAGCAGCCAACATAATCAAGGACCTGAAGGAGACGAAAGAGAAGAAACATCACCTATACATGTTCACCAGGGAAGCTGCCTGATTAGTTTAGTTTAGTTTAGTTTAGTTTAGAGATACAGGTTGGAAACAGCCCCTTTGGTCACCAAGTACATGCTGACCAGCGATCACCTGTACACTAGTTCCATCGTACTCTCTAGGGACTTTACAGAAGCCATTAACCTATAAACCTGCAGAATCCTTCATCATACTGGGTCTGAGGTTGCCAGTCTGAAGAAGGGTTCTGACCCAAAACGTTGCCCATTCCTTTTCTCCAGAGATGGTGCCTGACCCGCTGAGTTACTCCAGCACTTTGTATCTATCTTCAGTATAAACCAGCATCTGCAGTTCCCTCCTACACCTAGTTTTAGAAACCTGCCTTACTTCCATTTAGATGTATTATTGTTTTCCATATTATGGTCAATATCAAGCAAAAACCCAAGTCTATTGGGTTCCATCTCTTAACACTTTTAAAAAAACTTTATATATATATTTATTTTACAGAACCATGCACATGAGGCATTTTTATGGACGCACCTAGCACTTTTTACTATTACCTGATTTTGGAGAGTCAAATGCAACAAAATTTCATTCAAGGTGCACTGTGTCTATGTGTATATCTGAATGACAATAAAGTTTTCATTCATTCATTCATTCATCTCTGGCAATAAATTTAACAAATAACCTTGCATGTTGTATTGATGGAAGTGGTCGGGTTTGCTGTATCAATTTCATCAAATTCTGGAGATTAGCCAAACAAAATATCCCAGAATATACTTGGAAAAAGGACAAAAAAAAATCTACTGCATCTATTATTTTTGTAACAGTTGATTCCAGTCATGGAACAAAACACAAATTACATTTTCCTTCAAATCCGTTGGTGAATTAAATGGAGGTTCCAATCCCACAGCAAACCTTAGAGTCTAAATGGTAATCTGCAGATTTCTGACCAGCTACCCCTTCTACGCTTCTCACAATTTTATGCACATCGATCAGGTCTCCCTTCAACCTCCAACGCTCCACAGAAAACAGTCCAAGTTTGTCCAGCCTGTCATTAAGGCAGCATTCTAATTAATCACTTATGAACCAATATACAATAGACAATAGGTGCAGGAGTAGGCCATAGGGCCCTTCAAGCCAGCACCGCCATTCAATGTGATCATGGCTGATCATCCCCGATCAGTACCACGTTCCTGCCTTCTCCCCATATCCCTTGACTCGGCTATCTTCAAGAGCCCTATCTAGCTCTCTCTTGAAAGTTTCCAGAGAACCATCCTCTGAGGCAGAGAATTCCAAAGACTCACAACTCTCTTTGGCTTACCCCCTATTCTTAACCTGTGGCCCCTGGTTCTGGACTCCCTCAACATCGGGAATGTGTTTCCTGCCTCTAGCATGTCCAAACCCTTAATAATCTTATATGCTTCAAGAAGATCCCCTCTCATCCAGAATTCCAGAGTATTTGCAAATTCAGATCTAAATTCCAGAATAATTCTAAAGCCTCCCTATCCTTCATGTAAGGGGATGACTAGATACCCTTTGGCAGAATTAAATATTAGAGCTACACCATCGATACACCTACTCAGTTTAGCCTACAAGAGAAGCAGTTTCAAACAATGAGAATAGTTCAAACAATCTGTGAAAATCAATAAAAGTACTGAACAACGTGTAAAAAATTGTGCCTGCACGTACATAATGCAAACCCGTAACCCATAATGCAAACATAATGCAAACATGTTTCTCAACCTGAATATTAAACTTCATTCTCTCTTCCCAGATCCTGGTGCCTAACGTGCTGCAGCACTTTTTGTTTGTATGATTGCATCCATTAACATTAAAGCTAGGTGGGAGAACGACCTTGGTATAGATCTGTCTGAGGAATGCTGGACAGAAGCACTGAAAAGAGTCCATTCCTCGTCATCATGTGCTAGATTGGGGCTCATACAATTTAAAGTTTTACACAGGGTTCATTTAAGCGAAGCCAGGCTTGCTGACATATCTCCAGGGATAGACGCTGGCAGTGACAGGTGCTCCTTCTCTCCAGCCAATCTAGCTCATGCATTCTGGTCTTGCCCCAAACTTGGTGACTATTGGGCAGTGGTTTTTAAAACCATCAGTGAAGTCCTTGGGATGACAGTGAGACCTTGCCCGCTTGTAGCTGTATTTGGTGTAGCAGATAAAACCCTGGGTTTAAACACAACCCAGTCTGATATCATTACATTGACATCACTTTTGGCCCATAGGAGAATCTTGCTGGTCTGGAAATCTACCACTCCTCCATCTGCTGCTGCTTGGCTGGAAGAAGTGATTTTTTTTTAAGGCTAGAAAAGATTAATTCACATTGAGTGGGTCTGTGAAAAGCTATATTTGAAATGGGAACCCTTTTTTAAAATCAAACTTTAAGGGTCTAAAGGAACTACCTATTGACTGAGGGCACTTGACAGTAAGTGGGGAGCTGCCTTTATTCTGCTTTGTTACTTTATTATTGTTAAAATGTGCATTTGATTTTGTGATATATTTGTATTGTGAAAACATTAGCTGCCAAGGGGTGTTTAGGGAGGGTGGGTTAGGGTTATTTTGTTATTATTATTTATTAAAAACAAAATGGAGGGTAATGTAATGCCATACGTCAGATGTACTGTAATTTTTTTTTTCCTCCAATAAAAATAAATTTAATAAAACAAAAAAAACATGTGTTTCTGGTCGATGCTTTACAATTCCCTCTCAATATTTATTTTGTAAGACTAGTGCGTCAAATAAAGTACGCACCTCCAGATTGGTGCTGTAGTTGAGCGGTTGATGGAATTGGCCCAGGGTCTGTGTGCGCTGGAGCACAAAACCTCAGGGGAGAGCGGCAGTGGAAGGTTAACTCAATGAAGGAATCACTTGAAAGTACAGATCATTGGTCAGTTCAACATCGGAGCTCCAAACACCAGATCTTAAAAAGGCAGCCAGCATCATCAGAGACCCACACCACCCTGGCCATGCTCTCATTTCACTCCTCCCATCGGTTAGAAGATGTAGGAGCCTGAAAACTGTAACATAGAAACATAGAAATAGAAATATAGAAATTAGGTGCAGGAGTAGGCCATTCGGCCCTTCGAGCCTGCACCGCCATTCAATATGATCATGGCTGATCATCCAACTCAGTATCCCGTACCTGCCTTCTCTCCATACCCCCTGATCCCCTTAGCCACAAGGGCCGCATCTAACTCCCTCTTAAATATAGCCAATGAACTGGCCTCAACTACCCTCTGTGGCAGAGAATTCCAGAGATTCACCACTCCAGGTAACGTCCAGGTTTAGGAACAGCTTCTTCCCTGGAGTCATCAGGCTATTAAACACTACAACCTCACATAAGCTCTGAACTACATAGACTTCCGAGCATTGTCTTTTTTCACTATTATTGCGTGTGTGTGTGTGTGTGTGTGTGTGTGTGTGTGTGTGTGTGTGTGTGTGTGTGTGTGTGTGTGTGTGTGTGTGTGTGTGTGTGTGTGTGTGTGTGTGTGTGTGTGTGTGTGTGTGTGTGTGTGTGTGTGTGTGTGTGTGTGTGAAATATAGAAACATAATCAGGGCAGGGAGGCACAGATCAGGGAGCCCACAGTCGGTGTGTATTACGAGCCCTGATTATGTTTCTGCAGCCAAAGGTGGGTCCACAGCCTGACTTGTCCATAGTAAAAACATCACTGTAATTAAATTTTCTACTAAATTGGATTTTAAATGGAAATTAAGTAATTAGATTTGCTTGCATTACACTTCAACCCAGCTTACCATTTAGAGTCAATGCAGTATGGTAGGTATAGAAAGGGTTAATGAGTAAAAATGTTGCTCAATCCTCTGCTAATAGTGATTTATTATTCTCTTACTTTTAAGGGCTTTGGGCTTGCCATGTTTTTTATCACTATTTACGTGCTGCTTGTTAAGCATGGAAATATCTTTGGCCAGCCAGCATTTCTGAAAGAAACAATGAGGGAGAGAGGGAGAGAGGGAGAGAAAGAGAGAAAGGGAGAGAGGGAGGGAGAGAGGGGGAGAGAGGGAGAGAGGGGGGGAGATAGAGATAGAGATAATGGGAGAGAGCGAGGGAATGAAATAAAGAGAGAGAGAGAGCGAGAGAGAGAGAGAGATAGAGAAGGAAAGAAAGATAGAGGGAAGAGAGAGAGGGGAGAGAGCGAGAGAGAGATAGAAAGAGAGAGGGTGAAAGAGTGAAAGAGAGAGAGAGAGATAGAGACAGAGAGGGAAAGACAGAGAAAGAGAGAATGAGAAAGACAGAGAAAGAGAGAATGAGAAAGACAGGAGAAAGAGAAAGAGAGAGAGAGAGCAAGAAAGGAAGAATTAGCATTTGCAATTTGCTTTTATTAACCTGAAGATGTCCCAATGCTCACAAAAGCCAATTATGTCATTTTGTGATGCAGAAAATGCTGTATTGATGGGAAACAGGATGTCCACTTCATGTTCACCAAGGTCCCAGAAGGAATAGCATCACAAATGTGCCCGTCATCAGACTAATTGCTAATGAATCCGTTATCTCATCTCTTACAGCGGTGAATCATGAAGCATTTGCAAATCTCTCTTTGTGATGGTGTCAGGAAGCTCAATGCATGAAAGGCTGAAGCAAGGAAGTTTTCAGTCAAGCCTGCCCAGACTGTGGCGTGTAGGAAGGAACTGCAGATGCTGCTTTACACCGAAGATGGACACAACAAGCTGGAGCAACTCAGCGGATCAGACAGCATCTCTGGAGAAAAGGAACAGGTGACGTTTTGGGTCGAGACCCTTCATCAGACCCGTCACCTGTTCCTTTTCTCCAGAGATACTCCAGCTTTTTGTGTCTGTGGCCAGAGTGTGGACTTGGTGCTGCCATTCAGCTAAGGCATCTGTCAGTAATTTATCATTTTATATATTTTTGTAACGTTCCAAATCCTTATGATGAACAAATCCAATTCCTGTGGTTCATTGGGAAACAAGTAATCATCGATGAGTGAGCCAGTGGCATCTGCCCTAAACGAGAGCCCATTTTTGGATTGGATCCACAAGTCCCTCGACCTGTTTTTATTGCTGGACTGCCTCAGGAAACATCTGTTATTTCATTTATTTAGAAGCTTTCGGAACTGGTATCAATTTATTTCAAAACAAAAAAAGTGGCAACAAAACTGGCAACAGCAAGAGGGGAAGGGAGTGTCCTATTCTGTGAGATTGTGAAACGCACTGCCCAGTAAGATATTAGAAGCAGATTATAATGGGAATAATGAAAAGGAATTGGATTTACATTTGAACATAGCCTAAGCTTTAAGAGGGGAAAAAGGAGGGGCAAAATACAAGAATCAGAATCACACTTTATTCACCAAGTATGTTTTGCAACATACGAGAAATTTAATTGGTCAGGTCAGTCATATAATTAAATCTGAAGAAGGATTTTGGTCCGAAAAGTTGCCTATTTCCTTCGTTCCATAGATGCTGCTGCACCCGCTGAGTTTCTCCAGCATTTTTGTGTACCTTCAATTAACAGTAACAGATCACTTCAAAAACATATTTTAACATGAACATCCACCACAGTAACTCCTACACATTCCTCACTGTGATGGAAGGCGAAATGAAGTTCAAGTCATTCCCTTAGTTCTTCCTCGGTCGTGGGCCTCGAGCCCCCGTTGACGGGGCGATCTTGACTCCCGTAGCCAGCGGCGTTCAGGCCCTCCGCGTCGAGGCGATCCGCTTCCACATCGGGGGGGATGTCAGCTCCCCCGCGCTGGACGATCAAACCTCGCGTCGGGGCTGGTGAACCTTCCGCGACGTTGGAGCTCCCGACTTGGCCTCACCCGAGACTGCGGGCCCTAGATGGCAAGTCCACGGTGGCCACGGTGGGAGTGATCCCAGGCAAGGGATCAGCTCCAATGTTAAGTCCGCGCTCCGCGTTGGAGCTCACAACAGTCCGAGGAGGCTTCCAGCTCCAGCGACGGTAGGCCGCAGAGCCTGGAGAATGTGATCCGAAAAATAATCACATCTCCGGCAAGGTAAGAACCTGAAAAAAAGTTTCCCCCGATCCCCTCCCCCCTCCCTCCACATAAAACAAGCCGAAGAACATTAAAACAAAACTTTTAACAAACTAAAAAATAACAAAAGAATGAAAAGACGAACAGATTGCCGGCAGGGTTGCCATCTCCCAGGCAATCCTGTACCAAGGAGGCAACGCAAATGATGGGCCCAATGGCCAACTTAGTTCAGAGACACAGTGTGGATACAGACCCTTCGGCCCACCAAGTTCATGCCCACCAACAATCACCCATACACAACACACAAGGGGCTTTTTTTTTTACTGTGGCAAATTAACCTGGAAAGCTGCATATATTTGTGGAATGTGGGAAGAAACCTGAGAATCCCGAGGAAACCCATGCACTCGCAGGGAGAACTGTGCAAACTCTGTGCAGACTGCACCTGCAGTCAGGATTGAGCACTGGTCTCTGCCGCTATAAGGCCGCAACTCTACCGCTGTGCCAACTTGCCGTTCTTACACAGCGAAGAAACAGGCCTTTTGACCTACTGAATCTACACACTAGGGCAACTTTTTTATAGAGGCCAATTGACCACGAAACCTGTATGTCTTTGGAAACGGGGAGGGAACTGCAGCACCCGGAGAAACCCCACACAGTCACAGGCGGAATGTGCTAACTCTGTGCAGACAGCACCCATAGTCAGGATTGAACATGCTTCTCTGGTGCTGTAAGGCAGCAACTCTACCATTGCATCATTGTGCCAACCATCTTCTGCGCTGCAAGAGTCCATCATCCTATTGGCATTACACAGCTTTCAAAATAGTCAATTGTATTCATATAATGTTGTTAATGCTGCTAAAAGATATCTTATGCCAAATTCAAATGGTCCAAATATAAGATGAGAAGGCAGCAATAAAGCACATGCTTGAAGTGTTAAAGTAGTCATTTCAAATTCTTCACTTTCCACTTCAAAACTTTCATTGTATTTACAGTGTCTTCCTCTGATAACATTGCAGCATACATTTTGGTTAAGTATTTAGCCCCAAGAGCAACAAAGTGCTGTTCTGACTTGTTGCAATGTTCCCATTGAGGTGATGACTCAAGGTTATTAATCACAACTAGACTTTCATCAATCAGCTTGGAAACACAAGAGTCAAGTCAAGAGGGTTTTATTGTCATGTGTTCCGATGAACAGTGAAATTCTTGCTTGCAGCAGCACAACAAGCTTGTAAACATAGTCATCTGTGAAACCCGTAATAAATAAATAAATAAATAAATAACCACACACACACACACACACACACACACACACACACACACATACACACACACACACACATATGTGTGTGTGTGTGTGTGTGTGTGTATATATATATATAGTAATATATATACAGTATACACACACACACACACACACATATATATATATGTGTGTGTGTGTGTGTGTGTGGTTATTTATTTATTTATTAAGGGTTCAAGTCAAGTCAAGTTTATTTGTCACATACACATACGAGATGTGCAGTGAAATGAAAAGTGGCAATGCTCGCGGACTTTGTGCAAAAAGCCAAACAAACAAACAACCAAACAAACGACAAACAGAATGTAACAGAATCACATATTCTTTTTCATATTACAGATTACTATGTTTACATGTCTGTTGTGCTGCTGCAAGTATATATATACATATATATACTGAACAGAAAAGTAAATAATAGGGTAATGTTAAAAATAATGCTATTGCCTATGTAGTTTGGAGCCTATTTGGCATAGTGTTGTAGGGAAGTCAAGTCAAGTCAAGTTTATTTGTCACATACACATACGAGATGTGCAGTGAAATGAAAGTGGCAATGCTCGCGGACTTTTGTGCAAAAGCCAAACAACAAAACGACCAAACAAATTATAAACACAATCATAACACACATATTCTTTTACATAATAAATAATGGAAGGAAAAACGTTCTGTAGAGTTAGTCCCTGGTGAGATAGGCATTTACAGTCCGAATTGCCTCTGGGAAGAAATTCCTTCTCAACCTCTCCGTTCTCACCGCATGGCAACGGAGGCGTTTGCCTGACCGTAGCAGCTGGAACAGTCCGTTGCAGGGGTGGAAGGGGTCTCCCATGATTTTGCTTGCTCTGGAGTTGCACCTCCTGTTGTATAGTTCCTGCAGGGGGGTGAGTGAAGTTCCCATAGAGCGTTCGGCCGAACGCACTACTCTCTGCAGAGCCTTCTTGTCCTTGGCAGAGCAATTCCCAAACCAGATGGTAATGTTCCCGGACAAGATGCTTTCCACTGCCGCTGCGTAGAAGCACTGGAGGATCCTCGGAGACACTCTGAATTTCCTCAATTGCCTTAGGTGGTAAAGGCGCTGCCTTGCCTTACTCACGAGTGCTGAGGCGTGTGATGTCCATGTCATATCCTCAAAGATGTGGACTCCCAGATATTTAAAACAGTTCACCCTATCCACAGGATCCCCATTTATCCTCAATGGAGTGTACGTCCTCGGATGATGTGCCCTCCTAAAGTCCATGATCAGATCCTTCGTTTTTTTGATGTTCAAGAGGAGGCTGTTATCCTGGCACCAGAGTGCTAGATCAGCCACCTTTTTGATGTTCAAGAGGAAGTAGCTACTCCTGAACCTAGACATTACAGTTTCAAGGTAGATCAGATGTAACTTAATATACAATAAACCCTTGTTATATTAAACTGGGGGGGGTGGGGGGTTGGGATATGGTGGCTGTTATTGCCGATTGTCCGTTATAACCGAGAAAGGGTTAGTCCCCCATTGTAATCACTGCCCAGGTGCCGGGTCAGAATGCTGTCAGCCCCGTCATTGAGAGCCCAGTGGGACCTCGCTAACCACACAGAGCACAGCGGCACAAGATGGCTGCCCGGCACCACCGCAATGGCACAAGATGGCCGCCCAACACCACCTTGCCCAGCGCAGCTGGGGAAAGGCGAAAACCGCTGCCCCTGCTGCTGATTCCCGCATTCAGAGATTGAGAGAAATTCTCGAGTTCTGTATTAGTCCACTGCAGTTGTTGAAGTTAAGGAATATTTGAACCATAGAAACATAGAAACATAGGTGCAGGAATATGCTATTCGGCCCTTTGTGCCAGCACCACCACTCAGTATGATCGTGGCTGGTCATCTAAAATCAGTACACCATTCCTGCTTTTTCCCCATATCATTTGATTCCTTTAGCTCCAAGAGCAAAATCTAACTCTCTCTTGAGGAAGGGTTCACCGGCGAGACTGAAATTAAAATTGTTCCACATATCCCTGGCTACACCTGTGATCCAGAGAAAGTGAGTGGAATTGAAGAAGTTGGTCAAATTATGACAAGTTCAACCAGGTAAATGAGTGTGTTGCTGGAGATAGATTGATAGGGTGTCCATTCAAGAAAGAAGCAAAGGGCTCTCAGATCATCCTGGTAAGGGATGCAGATTAATTATACTTCCACGGCAAAAATTAACGGATTGGGACAGGCAATTGGAAGTTGCTGGGAGAGACATCAGAGCCAGTAAATAGAAACAGTGAATTGCAGTGCTGGTTTATACCAAAGATAGACACAAAGTGCTGGAGTAACTCGATTGGAGAGCAGCATTTTTGGAGAAAAAGAATGGGTGACATTTCGGGTTGGGAGCCCACAAGTGGTAGCTCTACTCAATAACCAAAAATCTGTAGCCTTCTTTTGCTCTGGTATTTTATTCACATGTTTAATCAATAATGTTTATTATTAATGTTTATTGTTTTATGTGTCATTCCTAACTGGCACTGTGTGTCGTGTTGTCACTTGCGGGCGGAGCACCAAGGCAAATTCCTTGTATGTGAATACTTGGCCAATAAACTTATTAACTTAAACTTAAAATTTAAATCTAGTTCACTTTTTGCTCTCTTGTCATGCTGGGCATCTATGACAGCCCTGCACATCACAAGGATATTCCCACCATTTAACTACCCCTAGTTCATATATTTTGTTCATTTTCTCATGCTCTAACTGCCCTCATTAACCCATCGATTGATAACTTACCCCCACCACTACCATGGCCCCAAACTTTGTCCTATCCATCTCTCCTTCAACTTAAACAAACTAGTTTTCGCTTATCTCTCCTTCTGACAAAGGGTTTTTGACCTGAAATTTAAATGTTATTTCTATTTCCACAGGTGTTTTCAGTTTTAGTTTTCACTTGAGTTTGACTTGATTGTATTTATGTATGGTATATCTGATTGATTGGATAGCATGCAAAACA
This sequence comes from Leucoraja erinaceus, assembly GCF_028641065.1. NCBI lineage: Eukaryota > Metazoa > Chordata > Chondrichthyes > Rajiformes > Rajidae > Leucoraja > Leucoraja erinaceus. Next base: position 69,446,231 of record NC_073383.1, on the reverse strand, counting down.
AAGCTTCTCACTGTACCTCGGTACACGAGACAATAAAATATCCCACATGCACACCTAAGCGCCATAGTGATACAGAGTCAGCACTGTCCAACGATCACCTGTTCACAGTAGTTCTATACTTCACACTAGGGATCATTTATAGATGGGGCGGCACGGTGGCACAGCGGTAGAGTTGCTGCTTTAAGCCCCTGTCCCACTTGGACGACCTAAACAGCAATTTTGGTGACCGTGCCTGCAACTAATGGTCGCTGCAAGGTCGCCACGAGGTCACAGGAGGTTTTGGTCACTCACCTGGAAAGCCTCGCGCTGGATCGACCGGCCGCGTTGAAACAGCGAGCTGGATCGACCGAAGCGTGAGCTGCATCTACAGACCGCACACACACACACACACACACACACACACACACACACACACACACACACACACACACACACACACACACACACACACACACACACACACACACACACACACACACACACACACACACACACACACACACACATCGAGATAGGGGGCCATGGAAAGCAGAGGGAGGCTGTAGGAGAGAGAGAGGGAGGGAGAAAGAGACAGAGATACAGAGATGGGATGAGAGGGGGAAGGGGAGAGGGGGGGGAGAGAGTGAGAGAGAGAGATGGAGAGAAAGAGAGAGAGGGAGAGAGAGAGGGGGGGAGAAGGGGGAGAAAAGGGGGGAGAAGGGGGGAGAAGGGGAGAGAAGGAGGGGGGAGAAAGAGTGGAGACAGTTTTAAGAAGTTTAATAAAGTTTAGCAGACATTTTACCTACCGGTGGGTCTTCTAGGTCGTGAAACTCCAATGAGCAAATCAAAACGGCCGCTCAGCGAAGGAGATTGCCTTCGACTGCCTGTAAGTAAATAGCGACCTCACTCCACTGGCTTCGACCAAACGGCAAACTATTTTTAGTCGAGGCTGGTTTTAAACATGTTGAAAAAAAAGCAGCGACCTCGATGAAGCCTCGACCACGCTGAAACCATTTTCGAGCATTAGTGAGAGTGACCAAAACCTCCTGCGACCCCATGGCAACCTTGCAGAGACCATGGGTTGTGGGAAAGGTCACCAGAGGTTGCTGTTTAGGTCGCCCAAGTGGGACAGTTGCTTTACAGCGCTTGAAGCGCTGGAGACCCAGGTTCTATCTCGTGTACGGGTGCTGTCTGTACGGAGTTTGTACATTCTCTCCATGACCGTGTAGGTTTTTCCCCCGAGATATTCGGTTTCCTCCCACTCTCCAAAGACGTACAGGTTTGTAGGTAAATTGGCTTGGTATAAGTGTGTGTAGGATAATGTTGTTAATGTGCGGGGATCGCTGGTCGGCATGGACTCGGTGGGCAGAAGGGCCTGTTTCCGTGCAGTATCTCTAAACTTATCTAAACTAAACCTACATGTCTTTGGAGTATGGGAGGAAAACGGAACACCCAGAGAAAATCAAAGATGTCACAGGGACAACATGCAAACTCCGTACAGACAGCACGCAAGGCCAGGATCGAACCCAGGTCTCTGGCTATTGTAAGGCAGCAACTCTACTGCCGCACCACCGCACCAATTAGGTGTTGCCTAACCTGCTGAATGTCTCCAATGTTTTCTCCTTTCATCCCACTTCACAGCTAATTAATTAGTCCATTGCAATGGGAAATTAGTCATCACAGGTTAAAAATGATAAAACTCCATCGAATAAAACCTTCCGTCGGTCAGATAACCAAGACCGAGTTGGCAGCAGGAGGGGTGGAAGATTAAACAAGTGCCCAATCATGCTGAGTATTATTTCCTTCAATCCCCGCAGCATAAAATGTGACAGTCGCTGCCAAGTTCCTGCCATCCGCCTGCCTGTCAAAGATACACTTGGGATCTTTGCATTATTTTTAGGTGCTGCATTTTAATTACTTCTGCTGGTGTTATTTATATGAAAACCACAAAAATAAACAAGAGACGTTTTGCACTCAGAGGAAATAACAGAAGCTGGCGTTACCTCCATCAAAGCAGCGTGCTCCTTTGTGAAAAACAAATGTCACCTCTTCATTGTGTAGGGAGTGGAGCCGCTCCAGCTACTGAGCAGGCAGCTGATCTTCAGAGAAACGAGGAAGTGCAGTTGCTGGAAGCTTGAGCAAAATACAAAATGCTGGAGGAAACTGAGGGGTCGGGTAGCGTCCGAGGAAGGAATGGACAAGCAAAGTTTCGGTACGGGGCTCTTGTTCAGAATAATTCAGTCCTTTAGGCCAAGTCGAGTATTATTTTTAAGGAAAAGATAAATAGATTCTTGATTAATACAGGTGTCAGTGGTTATGGGGAGGAGGCAGGAGAATGGGATTGAGAGGGAAAAGTAGATCAGCTACAATTAAATGGTGGAGTAGACTTGATGGGCCGAATGACCTAATTCTTCTCCTATCACTTATGACCTCATGAACATCATATTGGATGGGGAGGGGGGTAGGCACGAGGGGCCGAGTGGGTTTCCCATGCTCCTATTTCCTTAACTGGTCCAAAGAAGGATTTCCGCCTGAAACGTTGCCTATCTCCTTCGCTCCATAGATGCTGCTGCACCCGCTGAGTTTCTCCAGCATTTTTGTGTACCTCCTATTTTCTTACCTCATAATAGCTGAAGAGGCCAGCTGTTGCTGTTGAGACTAATTGTTCCTGCTCTTTTATGCATGCACACATATTGTGAAGTGGAGAGAGGGTTGGGATGGGGTTTAACTGGTGGTAAGCCTGTTCATCACTCTGCACCCTTCCCCTGCCCTAGATATGTATATATGATACTGCATGTCTATTGAGTGATAGTCTAAAAAGTCCTAAGTGTTCATGTTCCTAGCACTGACTTTGAAGTGAGGGCTCAGGACAATTATGACAGGTAACTTTTTTTACACAAAGAGTGGTGGGTGTTTGGAACGAGCTGCTGGAGGAGATGGTTGAGGCAGGTACTATCACAAAGTTTAAGAAACATTTAGACAGGGACATGGATTGGATAGGTTTAGAGGGATATGGGCCAAACGCAGGCAGATTGGAGTAGTGTACATGGGACATGTTGGTGGGTGTGGGTAAGTTGGTCCGAAGGGCCTGTTTCCACACTGGGTGACTTTGTGACACAAAGAACACACAGTTGCTTCAGCAAAACACAAAGTGCTGGAGGAACTCAGTGTGTCAGGCAGCATCTGGGGGGAGGGGGTGGGGGGGGGGGGGGGGGAGGAGGAATGGACAGACGACGTCACGAAGGGCCGAATAGCCTACTCCTGCACCTATTGCCTATTGTGTCGGGGCCCTTCTTCAGACTGATTTAGCCACCTTTTTTTAAAAATATTTTTATTAGAAGCAATGTACAATAATATAAAGCATGAATAACATAATACATTTCATGTACAACTTCTTGTTTTTAATTTAACTACAAAAAAGTAACAAAAGCAGGAAAGAGAGAGAAAGAGAATATTAAATAAAGTAGTGATATTGATAGTTCATGAACCAATAGAGAGAAAGAGCCCATAAAGCTGTAAAGTGGCATGGCGGCGTGGAAGTGTGGGCGTGGAAGTGGCGGCGGCGTGGAAGTGGAAGTGGAAGTGGAAGTGGAAGTGGAAGTGGCGGCGTGGAAGTGGCGGCGTGGAAGTGGCGGCGTGGAAGTGGAAGTGTCGGCGTGGAAGTGGAAGTGGCGGCGTGGAAGTGGCGGCGTGGAAGTGGAAGTGGCGGCGTGGAAGTGGAAGTGGAAGTGGCGGCGTGGAAGTGGCGGCGTGGAAGTGGCGGCGTGGAAGTGGCGGCGTGGAAGTGGAAGTGGCGGCGTGGAAGTGGAAGTGGAGGTGGCGGCGTGGAAGTGGCGGCGTGGAAGTGGCGGCGTGGAAGTGGAAGTGTCGGCGTGGAAGTGGCGGCGTGGAAGTGGCGGCGTGGAAGTGGAAGTGGCGGCGTGGAAGTGGAAGTGGAAGTGGCGGCGTGGAAGTGACGGCGTGGAAGTGGAAGTGGCGGCGTGGAAGTGGCGGCGTGGAAGTGGAAGTGTCGGCGTGGAAGTGTGTCGGCGTGGAAGTGGTGGCGTGGAAGTGTGGGCATGGAAGTGTGGGCGTGGAAGTGGCGGCCTGGAAGTGGCGGCCTGGAAGTTGCGGCGCTGTTAACAGCTGCGGCTCGCCTGCAGTCCGTCTGTCTTTACTTTTTTCTATTGTTTTTTTTGTCTTGTTTTGGTTAAGTTTTAGTTTGTTGGGTTGTGTTAGAGAATGGGGAGGGTGAAACATGTTCTCTGCCTCTTCCTTCGGGGGAATGCGACTTTTTCGTGTCGTATCCCCCTTCTCTGCCTCCGTCTGCGCTGAGACCTAATGGCGGAGCTGACGGCCTCTAACCTGCGACCGACCCCGAGGCTCCGGAGGCAGAGCCAGCCAGGACTTACCAACGAGAGGCTGGCCGTCTTCGGGGCTAAGGCAGCGGTGGCCCGACTTGCTGGTGCGGCGTTCTGGCTTTCGGCGGCGGCCTGGAGCTGATGCAGCGGGGTTCGGAGCTGAGACTGCGGGACCCGGAGCTGGGGCAGCGGCCTGGAGCTTGGGCGGCTGCCCGGAGCTGGGGCGGCGGCCCGGAGCGGAGACTGCGGGATCTGGAGCTGGGGCGGCGGCCTGGAGCGGAGACTGCGGGATCTGGAGCTGGGGCGGCGGCCCGGAGCGGAGACTGCGGGACCCGGAGCTGGGGCGGCGGCCAGCTGGAGCGGAGACTGCGGGATCTGGAGCTGGGGCGGCGGCCTGGAGCTGGGGCGGCGGCCTGGAGCTGATGCTGTGGCGGGCCGTCTCGGAGCGGAGTCGGCGTTCCGGCTTTCGGTGGCGGCGACATCACCACGGAGGTCCGCTGGAATGGAGAGCGGCATCTTCGGCCTGGATCGATCGCCTCAGCGCAGAGAGAGAACAAGGAGGGAAGAGACGGAGACTAAGACTTTGCCTCCATCACAGTGAGGATGTGCTTGGTGAACTCATTGTGGTGGATGTTTAATTTGTGTTTATTGTATGTTTTGTTATTATTGATTCTGTGTATGACTGCAGGCAACATAATTTCGTTCAGACCGAAAGGTCTGAATGACAATAAAGGATCTATCTATCTAAAGCCCAAGAGAAAAAACAAAAGGGAGAGATGAAACAACAACAAATAAGGATAGAGAAGAGAAAAAAAAGAAAAATTAAAAGGGATATACCGATTTAGTCACCTTCTGACTAAAGGAATTCCTCCTCATCTCCTTCCTAAAGGAATATTCTTTAATTCTGAGGCTATAACCTCTAGTCCTAGACTTTCCCACTAGTGGAAACATCCTCTCCACATCCACTCTATCCAAGCCTTTCAATGAGGTCCCCCCTCATTCTTCTAAACTCCAGCGAGTACATGCCCAGTGCCATCAAATACTCCTGCTTGATCTATGCCATCTTCCAGTTTAGTTTTATGTTTTAGAGATACATCGCGTAAAACAGGCCCTTCAACCCACCGAGCCCACGCCGATCAGCGATCCTCGCACTTCAATACTATCCTACACACACTCAGGACAATTTTTTTACATTTATACCAAGCCAATTAACCTGCAAACCTGTAAGTCTTTGGAGTCTGGGAGGAAACCGAAGATCTCAGAGAAACCCCACACGGTCATGTGGAGGACGTACAAACTATAAACAACTCTACTGCTGCGCCACCGTGCCGCACTTTTGTGCAAGGGAAATAAAGGATGGGATCCAGGTTGATGCACCTGGGAAGACCACACCTCACTTGAGGACGATCTGAGGAATACACAAATATAACTTGAAAGGGGCAAAGTTTAGGGGATATTTGCAGGACTACGCAGAAAGTGGAGGGTGCCTGGAATTTGGAGCTAGGGCTGGTGGTAGAGGCAGATACATCAGGGGCATTTAAGAGGCTCTTAGATATGCAAGGAATGGGGGAGATACTGATCAGGAGATGCGTTTAACTTGGCATTATGTTCAGCATGGATATTGAGGGCCGAAGGGCCTGTCCCTGTGTCGTTCTATGTTCTGTGCCATCCTTAAGTAGGGCCCTTTGCATCTCCAGAGAACCATCAGAACCTGGAAAATCTTCATATATTTCCAGGGGCTGATTAGCAGATCCAAAGAGTTTACAAAGAGTTTTAGAATAAGGGGTAGGCCATTTAGGACTGAGATGATGAAAAGCTTTTTCACCCAGCGAGTTGTGAAACTGTGGGATTCTCAGCCACAAAAAGGCAGTGGAGGCCAATTCACTGGATGTTTTCAAGAGAGTTAGATATAGCTCTGAGGAATAACGGAATGAAGGGATATGGGTAAAAAGCACAAATGGGATACTGATTTTGGATGATCAGCCATGATCATATTGAATGGCGGTGCTGGCTCGAAGGGCCAATTGCCTACTCCTGCACCTATTTTCTCTGTTTCTATGCTTAAAAGTATGCTTCTACTCCATTGAACGCATGTTGACCCAAGACACTGGGCTCTCGAAGCAGATGGATTGTTAAGAAATCAAAGGTTAGTAAGCACAAAATGTACAAAATCAAGAGGCAAATCTCGTCACTTGAGATTTGAATGGAATGCAAAGTAGATAGTCAACACCCTTGAGAGAAATGTGTTGGTCACACAAATATATTGGTCTAATAACATGTTTTTATCAGTCATTCCATTCTTAATCACAGACTCTGAGGAAACCAAAAAGCTGAACTCAGGCATAAAGGGCAGAATCCATGGGATAAGTGCGGCAGGAAAATGCTTGTGGGACAGTGAGGGTCAGAATACTTCTTCCAAACCCAGCAAGCCACCCATAGAATCCTCCTCCTGCCATCAGCCTCCTCCTCCCCAATGGGACTGTTGTCACCATCAGACCCCCCCCCCTCCCCCCTCACTTCCCCCCATAGTTTAGTTTAGTTTAGAGATACAGTGTGGAAACAGGCCCTTCAGCCCATCAAGACCCTGCCGACCAGCGATCCCCGCACATTACAAGAATGATCCCAGGAATAAGTGGGTTAACCTATGGTGAGTGTTTGACGACAATGGGCCTGTATTCGCTGGATTTTAGAAAAATGCGTCACTCAAACATACCTAATAGTGATTGGCTCAGAAAGAGTGGATGTGGAGAGGATGTTTCCACTAACGGAATACTCTAGGACTAGAGGGCCTAGCCTCAGAATTAAAGGACGTTCCTTTGGGAAGAAGTCGAGAAGGAATTAATTTTGTCAGTGTGGTGAATTTTTGATTAATACGGGTGTCAGGGGCTATGTGGAGAAGGCAGGAGAATGGGGTTTGGAGGGAGAGATAGATCAGCCATGATTGAATGGCGGAGTAGAGTTCAAGTTCAAGTTCAAGTTCAAGTGAGTTTATTGTCATGTGTCCCAGTATAGGACAATGAAAATCTTGCTTTGCTTCAGCACACAGAACACAGTAGGCATTTACTACAAAACAGATAAGTGTGGCCATGTACCATAATATAAATATATACACACATGAAAAAATAAACTGATAAAATGCAAATAACAGATAATGGGTTATTAATAATCAGAGTTTTGTCCGAGCCAGGTTTAATAGCCTGATGGCTGTGGGGAAGTAGCTATTCCTGAACCCGGTCGTTGCAGTCTTCAGGCTCCTGTACCTTCTACCTGAAGGTAGCAGGGAGATGAGTTGATGTGCTGAATGGCCGAATTCTGCTCCTATCACTTATGACCTTATGACCTTATGACCAAGCCAATTAACCTACAAACCTGTACGTCTTTGGAGTGCGATAGGAGACCGAAGGTCTCGGAGAAAACCCATGTTGTCTCGGGGAGAATGTACAAACTCCAAACAGACAGCACCCGTACTCGGGATCGAACCCGGGTCTCCGGCGCTGCAAGCGCTGTGAGGCAGCAACTCTGTTGTCTCGGGGAGGATGTACAAACTCCAAACAGACAGCACCCGTAGTCGGGATCGAACCCGGGTCTCCGGCGCTGCAAATGCTGTGAGGCAGCAATTCTACCGCTGCGCCACCGGGCCGCCCGCCGTTCACTGTTCGACCAGTGGATTTGAGAGAGTTTCTGAGAGATATTCACACAGCACAGAAGGACTAGTCTCACTGTGACACCACTTCACCCCACCTCGCACAACATTTGCCTCCTGGCCACAAGCCAGACAGCGACAATATATCTGTTGTTGTGTAAGGAAATAACTTCCTCAAATCAATAATGCTCTGTTCTTAAGTTGCAGGCCTGGAAGACGAGACAATCTGGAGTATCATTTGATCTGACTGAGCGCTGCATTTTCACAAAGGTGCTATATAATATTTGGTGTGAATGGTTGATTAATTAATAATTAATTTGGAAAACAAAACACACCTCCCTTGCAAGGGCTGTGAGGAAGTTTCAGGACATTAAGACATTTAATGAATTGCATCTTTTACCGTCACTGCGTAAGTCTTCTAGTTACTGTGTTATCCGTTACTGATACTCAAATCCACATGTTGAACAGAGAAGCACTGAGAAATTTGGACTGCTGCTGCAATTTGCCTTAAGGCAGACCAATTTGTTAAAATATTATTCAGACTTACTGTCCTACTGACTTACTAGTGTTAACACACTAGTACCCCGTGGAGTGCAACCCATCAGAGCCATGGTTTGTTACAGCACTCTTCACCCACCAGTGTAAACACACACAGGTAAGTGTTTCTAACTTGGGCTAAGCACTGTTTAGTCTAGTTTAGTTTAGAGATACAGCGCGGAAACAGGCCCTTCTGCCCACCGAGTCCATGCCGACCATCGATTCCAGCACACTGGCAAGAGAGCCAATTTGCAATGAAACCAAGCCAATTAGCCTACACACCTGTACGTCTTTGTAGTGCGGGAATGAACCCACACAGGTCACGGGGAGAATGTTAAAAACTCCGTACAGGCAGCACCCATAGTCAGGATCAAACCCGGGTCTCTGCTGCTGTAAGGCAGTGCTCCTAAAACTATTTCAGTGTCATTCACTCTTGAGTCTTTATCACAAAATTTTATTCACCCTCGACTAAATCTTCTGATGTTTTTTGGTAATTTCCGTCTTATTCTCCCTTGTGTATAATTTTATATATGATTTATTTTGTCACATGAGCAAAAAACATAAATTTAACTCATTCCTTAAGTGTTTATTTTATTCGACCTTTTGAACATCCTAAAAATATGTAAAGAAAACTAGGAGTGAAAAAAAAGTTTAACCACCACTGGAGTTGGAAAATCATTCTATTAGAATGATAAAAAAACATTCCAAAGTCTAACCACTGGGCTTCAGCCCCATCCTACCCTTTCGGGCTTTGATTGCTGCAGTTTATTTCTTTGAAAACTAGCTCAAAAAACCATGGAGTATGTTAGATTTGATTAGATTAGATTAGATTAGTTTCGTTTATTGTCATTCAGACCTTTCGGTCTGAACGAAATTCTGTTTCCCTGCAGTCATACATATAATTTAAAAAATGACAAAAACACACAATCAACACAAATTTAACATCCACCACAGTGAGTTCACCAAACACCTCCTCACTGTGGTGGAAGGCAAAATCTTAAAGTCTCTGTCTCTTCCCTCTTTGTTCTCCCTCTGCGCCGAGGCGACGGTTCAAACTCCACGGGTGGTCGCTGCCTCGCCACAGCTCAGAGGCCGAGTCAGGTCTCCGCTGCCGCCGCCGCCGCTGCCACAGCCTCGGGGCCGAGTCAGGTCTCCGCTACCGCTGCCGCCGCCGCCGCCACAGCCTCGGTGCCGAGTCCGGCCCCCGCCGCTGCTGCCGCTGCTACAGCTCCGATGCCGCCAGCTCTGCCATTAGGCCTCGGCGCAGACGGAGACGGGGGATACGACCGAAGAAAAAGTCGCATCCCCCGAAGGAAGATGCCAAAGCATTGTTTCTCCCACCCCACCCACACACACACACAACCCAACAAAACAAAATCAACCAAAACATGACAAGGAACAAAACGAAAGAAAAAAAACAGACGGACTGCAGGTGGGCCGCAGCTGTTAAGCCAGCGCCGCCATCTTGAAACGTGATTTAATATATTAGTGTGGTTAATATAATATAATATAATATATGGAATGTGATTTAATATATTAGTATCCAACTAATATAACTTTCTATAACTCTCCCCGACGAATCCTCACAATTTCACCAAATATCAACTTGCCATATTTGGTATACTTTTCTCCAGAAGCTCAAGAGACAAGCATCAAGAGAGTTTTATTGTCATGTGGCCCAGATAGGACAATGAAATTCTTGCTTGCTACAGCACAACAGTATATGTAAACATAATACAGAAGAGGAGATAAAAGTTCAGTGTGTCTATATACCATAGACCATATATATATACACAATGAATAAACAGATAAAGTGCAATAAGCTGTTGTTTGTTCAGAGTTTTTTTTGGTGGTGAGTTAAATAGCCTGATGGCTGTGGGGAAGTAGCTGTTCCTGAACCTGGATGTTCCTGATTTCAAGCTCCTGTACCTTCTTCCTGATTGGAACGGAGAGATGAGTGTGTGGCCAGGATGGTGTGGGTCTTTGATGATGCTGGCAGCCTTTTTGAGGCAGCGACTGCGAGAGATCCCTTCGATGGTGGGGAGGTCAGAGCCGATGATGGACTGGGCAGTGGTCACAACTTTCTATAATCTTTTCTGCTCCTGGACGTTCAAGTTACCGAAACAAGCCACGATGCAATCAGTCAATAGGCTCTCTACTGTGCACCTGCTGTAGTTCAAGAGAGTCCTCCTTGACATACCGACTCTCCGTAATCTTCTCAGGAAGTAGAGGCGCTGATGTGCTTTCTTTATGATTGCATCAGTGTGCTGGGACCAGGAAAGATCTTTGGGCAATCTATATGCACGCCCAGGAATATGAAGTTCTTGACACTTTCCATCATAAGTGGAAAGTGTCAAGGTGATATATAAGTTAATATAAACGGGATTGTGGGTCCCTATTTTACCCCTTCCAAAGTCCACAATCAGTTCCTTTGTTTTGCTGGTGTTGAGGGCCAGGTTGTTGTGCTGGCACAATTTGGTCAATGTCGATCTCACTTCTATACTCTGACTCATCACCATCAGTGATTCATCCCACAACAGTGGTGTAGTCGGCGAACTTGATGATGGAGTCCGCACTATGTCCTGGCTATAAACTGGCTCTTCTAAATCCAGGTATATTTTAAAAGTTGTGCATGTGTACTGACATGTATATGTCACATGCATGCTCAGTTCTGAATATCTGGCGCCCTCCCATCCTCCCAACCAGGAGTGACAAAAAAATTAAGAACAGAAAAGTTATGAGAATTTTTCTCGTTTACTTAAAGTAAAGTTAGTAAACAACTGTCTTAGAACTTAGAATTAGATTCTTCGAAACAATGTTTTCTTATTGCCTATGTTTACCACAAATAAATGACAAGCAGTATACTTCTACACTTACATATATGTTTTTTTATCATCACTGACTAGGATGTTCCTGTACTCCTGTGACAAGCTTCTCAAACCGAGGTTTAATTTCCTTCTCCAAAGCAACCCGCATTACCGAATCACCTTACTGAAGTGAATTCCGTTTTTTTGGATTTCAGGTCGAAAATCCTTGTTCAGACAGGAAAGTTGTTGTCATTACTAGTGGTTGAAGGGCCTTCAAGGCAATTAATTTGTATTCAGGGAAAGCAAGTAATCCAACCCAATAGTCTCCATAGTAGTAGTACATCTCAAAAGATGATTTTTGAGTGGTTATAATGAAGCTCCATCAACACTTCTGACATTGCCACAAAATCTGCTCGCTTGATAAAATCTGCTTGCTGGTGATAAAAGTATTAACTATCCACATCTGATTTTCCAAGATCCTGCAGATGCTTCTGAGGAAGATACGTTTCAAACTACAGATTGCCCAAAAAACGGGGCTCAGATCTCCTTAATATGGCTAGAATTCATATTGCTTGATGCAAATAAGTGCTGGTAGATTGAAGTACAGTAAATACATATAGAATTCTAGTTCTGGCAGAAAAGTAGCAAAATTGGCACAACAAGGTAAAGTCACTGTTAAACAGTTACCTCGGGCGATCCTCCAGTGTTGCCATTATAAAATTATGATCCCACTAGCTTGTCTAGTCTTCCCTAAATGGTTACATTACAGTAAATTGGGGATATACCCTGCTACTTTAAAATTAGAAAACCATTGGGAGAGAGAAAAAAAATCAAATTTCCAGCTCCACTGCCATTAAAACCAATAAGAGCATTACTAACCACTTTAATGGCAATGCCTTTTTTAAGTATAAAAAACTATATAAATATCTCAATAAATAAGTAATTCACCCTTCGTTCACCCCTCTAGTTTCATTCACCCCAAAATAATTTCATTTGCCCTTGGGTGAACCATTCAGCAGTTTAAGAAGCACTGTTGTAAGGCACTAACTCTACTGCAGTGCCACAGTTACTGCTACTGTTATGCTGGGAATTTGGCATGAATCCCTTCACTTCCCCTCACTGCAAAATTGCACGTCAGGAACTTACATCAATACCCGCTCCCCGAAGGTTTTGTGCTCCACTCCCCTTCACAGTGACTCAGCTGGTCAAGTTGCTGCTTCATGGTGCCAGTATCCCAGGTTTGTGTTGTCATCAGGATTCCAGTGCCTGCACTCCTCTTTGTGTCGTGAGGGCAGGGTTGGCCACACAAAGAAAGGCACAAGGCGCTGGAGAAACTCGGCGGGTCAGGCAGCATCTCCAGAGAACATGGGCGGGTGGCGTTTCCGGTTTGGACTCTTCTTCAGACTGAAGAAGAAGTCTGAAGAAGGACTTAGGGTTTCACAGTGGCACATGGGCAGAGTTGCTGCCTCACAGCACTATTGACATGGGTTTGATCCTGACTACGGGTGCTGTCTGTACCTAGTTTGTATGTTCTCCCCGTGAGCACATGGCTTTTCTCCAGGTGCTCCGGATTCCTCCCACATCCCAAAGACGTGCAAGCTTGTAGGGTAATTGGCATCTTAAATAGTCCACAATGTCTACTCATGTATGGGTGATAGCTGGTCGGCATGGACTCCGTGACCGAAGGGCCTGTTTCGATGCTGTAACTCTCTAACCAGTATCCTTAGGCGGGGGAGAGCTGTGGAGCCAGGCAAAGAGAAGGAAGAAGAGGAACTGATGGAGAGGGTGTCCGGGGTTACGGAGAGAAGGCAGGAGAATGCGGTTAGGAGGGAACGATAGATCAGCCAGGATTCAATGGCGAAGTAGACTTGATGGGCCGAACGGCCTAATTCTGCTCCTATCACATATGATCTTCCAACCCATTCAACAAGTGATGATAGAAGAGTCCCGAATCCTCCTGGGCAGGAGTGGACAATTCCCAGCAATGGCCCCAGCAGCAACGGAGAGGGCAGGTTCCAGAGACACAGTTCCCAGCACAGCAGCACTTCCAGTAACTCATGTCTGTATGTATAGTACTGTCATGACCCCTTGTTAGGACTGATTCCATCAGCTCTCTCATTCCTGGCAACACATCTTGCACGCAAAATGAAATGCCAGAGTATTGCAAATGAATTTCTAGTTTACAAGTACATAAATAGGAATACATCGGTTTGTGATTTTAACATGAGCTAATTTCTTCAAGGCATTGGATAATATTTCAGCCGTCTGACCACAGTGCTGTCTGATCTCAGGGTCACCAACTTTGGAGCTTCAAGTACATGTGTATTCGAATGCAGAAATCCCTACTAACAGAATCAAAAAACAGAACCTTCATCGAACTCTGCATGGACATTAGACTTTTAGCCGACCGATTCTGTGTCTACCAGCGATCGCCCCATACATTAGCACCGTCCTACGCATTTGGGACAATTTACAATTTTTACCGAAGCCAATTAACCTACAAAACTGCACGCCTTTGGAGTGTGGGAGGAAACCAGAGAGCCCGGTTAATCACCCGGGCTTACATTCACTAGAATTTAGAAGGATGAGAGGCTCTGAGAGAAAAATATACAATTCTTAAGTGATTGGCAGGCTAGATGCAGGAAAACTGTTCCCGATGTTGGGGGGGTAGTCTAGAACCAGGGATCACAGTTTAAGAATAAGGGGTAGGCCATTTAGGACTGAGATGAGGATCTGTGAAATTCTGTGCCACAGAAGGCAGTGGAGGCCAATTCACTGGATGTTTTCAAGAGTTAGATCTAGCTCTTAGGGCTAACAGAATTAATGGATATTTTATAGATATGTGAAGAGAAAAAGATTAGTTAAAACAAATGTAGGTCCCTTGCAGTCAGAAACGGGTGAATTGATCATGGGGAACAAGGACATGGCAGACCAATTGAATAACTACTTTGGTTCTGGCTTCACTAAGGAAGACATAAATAATCTGCCGGAAATAGCAGAGGACCGGGGGTCAAATGAGATGGGGGGAACTGAGTGAAATCCAGGTTAGCCGGGAAGCGGTGTTAGGTAAATTGAATGGATTAAAGGCCGATAAATCCCCAGGGCCAGATAGGCTGCATCCCAGAGTACTTAAGGAAGTAGCCCCAGAAATAGTGGATGCATTAGTGATAATTTTTCAAAACTCTTTAGATTCTGGAGTAGTTCCTGAGGATTGGTGGGTAGCTAATGTAACCCCACTTTTTAAAAAGGGAGAGAGAGAGAAAACAGGGAATTACAGACCAGTTAGTCTAACGTCGGTAGTGGGGAAACTGCTAGAGTCAGTTATTAAAGATGGGATAGCAGCACATTTGGAAAGTGGTGAAATCATTGGACAAAGTCAGCATGGATTTATGAAAGGTAAATCACGTCTGACGAATCTTATAGAATTTTTCGAGGATGTAACTAGTAGAGTGGATAAGGGAGAACCAGTGGATGTGTTGTATCTGGACTTTCAGAAGGCATTCGACAAGGTCCCACATAAGAGATTAGTATACAAACTTAAAGCACACGGTATTGGGGGTTCAGTATTGATGTGGATAGAGAACTGGTTGGCAGACAGGAAGCAAAGAGTAGGAGTGAATGGGTCCTTTTCAGAATGGCAGGCAGTGACAAGTGGGGTACCGCAAGGCTCAGTTTTGGGACCCCAGCTATTTACGATATATATTAATGGTTTGGACGAGGGAATTGAATGCAACATCTCCAAGTTTGCGGATGACACGAACCTGGGGGGCAGTGTTAGCTGTGAGGAGGATGCTAGGAGGCTGCAAGGTGACTTGGATAGGCTGGGTGAGTGGGCAAATGCATGGCAGATGCAGTATAATGTGGATAAATGTGAGGTTATCCACTTTGGTGGCAAAAACAGGAAAGTAGACTTATTATCTGAATGGTGGCCGATTAGGAAAGGGGGAGATGCAAAGAGACCTGGGTGTCATGGTACACCATTCATTAAAAGTAAGAATGCAGGCGCAGCAGGCAGTGAAGAAGGCGAATGGTATGTTAGCATTCATAGCAAAAGGATTTGAGTATAGGAGCAGGGAGGTTTTACTGCAGTTGTACAGGGTCTTGGTGAGACCACACCTGGAGTATTGCGTACAGTTTTGGTCTCCTAATCTGAGGAAAGACATTCTTGCCATAGAGGGAGTACAGAGAAGGTTCACCAGACTGATTCCTGGGATGTCAGGACTTTCATATGAAGAAAGACTGGATAGACTCGGTTTGTACTCGCTAGAATTTAGAAGATTGAGGGGGGATCTTATAGAAACTTACAAAATTCTTAAGGGGTTGGACAGGCTAGATGCAGGAAGATTGTTCCCGATGTTGGGGAAGTCCAGAACAAGGGGTCATAGTTTAAGGATAAGGGGGAAATCTTTTAGGACCGAGATGAGGAAAACCTTTTTCACACTGAGAGTGGTGAATCTCTGGAATTCTCTGCCGCAGAAGGTAGTTGAGGCCAGTTCTTTGGCTATATTTATTGCATCTCATTAGGGAGTTAGATGTGGCCCCTGTGTGGCCCTTGTGGCTAAAGGGATCAGGGGCTATGGAGAGAAGGCAGGAACAGGATACTGAGTTGGATGATCAGCCATGATCATATTGAATGGCGGTGCAGGCTCGAAGGGACGAATGGCCTACTCCTGCACCTATTTTCTATGTTTCTATATGGGGAGAAAGCAGGAATGGGGTACTGATTTTGGATGATCAGCCATGATCATATTAAATGGCTTGAAGGGCCGAATGGCCTGCTCCCGCAACTATTTTCTGTGTTTCCATGTTTCACACTGGGAAAATCCACGTGGCCATGGAGAGAGAGTATAAACTCTGTACAGACGGCACCCGTGGTCAGGATCGAACCCGGGTCTCTGCCGCTGCGTCACTGTGCTGCCATAGACTAGCATGGCACAGCACAATCCTGCTGCGATTGCCCAGACTTAAGGCTGGGCACCAGCTCACTCAGCCTGCAACTGCTCCAGCCTTGTGCAAGACCCGCTGGCTTACGTTGCTCAATGGAAATTTTGCAGCTGCAGGGAGAGAGATGAGAATCAGATCTGCTGCATGTTTTCATTCTTTTTACTTGCAGCAATGTTTTTAATTATTAAAAAATACATGTGGTTTTCAGTTTTTAACTGTAACTTGTTTTCATTGTTCGTATTATATTTGTGTTATTTTTGGATGCTCCTGATGTAAAGGATGTTCGGAAGCACTCAAGAGCTTGACAGCTTTATCAAGAGGCAAAAGTTAAGAGTGCTTTATTGTCATATGTGCCAGAAAGGAACAATGACGCTGTGACTTGCAGTGGCACAACAAGTTTGTAAACACAGTGCTCAATAAATAATATAATAAACAGAAATAAAACTGTTCAATAAATAAAAAGCCCCAATATAGTGTAAATCTGCTTCTTCTTGCATGTGGCGTGCACATCCTAAAGTTGTCAGACAACTTGTTTAAGAGGGAACTGCAGATGCTGGAGAATCGAAGGTTACACAAAAAAGCTGGAGAAACTCAGCGGGTCGCAAATCTATGGAGCGAAGGACCAACGTTTCGGGCCGAAACCCTTCTTCAGACTGATCGCGGGGGTGGGTGGGACAAGAAAGGGAAAAGCAGGAGGAGCCCGAAGGCTGGGGGATGGGAAAGTCAGCTAGGCAACTAAGGGGAGGAGATTCAAGGACTAACAAAATTGGGAGAATTCGATGTTCATGCCCCCGGGATGCAGACTTCCCAAATTGAATATGAGGTGCTGTTCCTCCAATTTCCGGTGCTGCTCGCTGTGGCCATGGAGGAGACCCAGGACAGAGAGGTCGGAGACGGAGTGGGAGGGGGAGTTGAAGTGCTGAGTCCCCGGGAGGTCAGCTTGGTTATTGCGGACCGAGCGGAGGTGTTCGGCGAAACGATCGCCCAACCTCCGCTTGGTCTCACATATAGATCTGCTGCATCTAGAGCAGCAATTACGCAATAGATGAGGTTGGAAGAGATGCAGGTAAACCTCTGTCGCACCTGGAACGATTGCTTGGGTCCTTGAACGGAGTCGAGGGGGGAGGTAAAGGGACAAGTGTTGCATCTCTTGCGGTTGCAAGGGAAAGTGCCCGGGGAGGGGGTGGACCGAGAGGGAAGGGAAGAATTGACAAGGGAGTTATGGAGGGAGCGGTCTTTGTGGAAGGCAGATATGGGGGGAGATGGGAAGATGTGGCGAGTGGTGGGGTCACGTTGGAGGTGGCGAAACTGACGGAGGATTACTTTTTGTATGTGACGGCTGGTGGGGTGAAAGGTGAGGACTAGGGGGACTCGGCCCTTGTTGCGAGTGCGGGGATGGGGAGAGAGAGCAGTGTTGCGGGGTATGGAAGAGACCCTGGTGCGAGCCTCATTTATGGTGGAGGAGGGGAACCCCCGTTCCCTGAATAGTGAGGACATTTCAGATGTCCTGGTGTGGAACGCCTCATCCGTGGAGCAGATGCGGCGTACACGGAGGAATTGGGAGTAGGGGATGGAGTCCTTACAGGAAGCAGGGTGGGAAGAAGTGTAGTCCAGATAGCCATGGGAGTCAGTGGGTTTATAGTGTATGTCGGTCAGAAGTCTATCACCTGCAATGGAGATAGTGAGGTCAAGGAATGGTAGGGAAGTGTCGGAAATGGTCCAGGTGTATTTGAGTGCCGGATGGAAGTTAGTGGTGAAGGGATGAAGTCAGTCAGTTGTGTGCAGGAGGTGGCCCAAAGCAGTCGTCGATGTAGCATTTCCTCCAAATACAAGGCGTAGCTATGGGCCCCAGCTATGCCTGCCTATTTGTAGGTTACGTCGAGCAATCCTTGTTCAATACATACCAGGGCCCCATCCCCGACCTCTACCTCCGCTACATCGACGACTGCTTTGGTGCCACCTCCTGCACCCGCACACAACTGACTGACTTCATCCACTTCACCACTAACTTCCATCCGGCACTCAAATACACCTGGACCATTTCCTCCCGGTGGCTCAGCACTTCAACTCCCCCTCCCACTCCGTCTCCGACCTCTCTGTCCTGGGTCTCCTCCATGGCCACAGCGAGCAGCACCGGAAATTGGAGGAACAGCACCTCATATTCCGTTTGGGGAGTCTGCATCCCGGGGGCATGAACATCGAATTCTCCCAATTTTGTTAGTCCTTGCTGTCTCCTCCCCTTCCTCAACCCCCCTGCTGTCTCCTCCCATCCCCCAGCCTTCGGGCTCCTCCTGCTTTTCCCTTTCTTGTCCCCACCCACCCCCACCCCCGATCAGTCTGACGAAGGGTTTCGGCCCGAAACGTTGCCTATTTCCTTCGCTCCATAGATGCTGCTGCACCCGCTGAGTTTCTCCAGCATTTTTGTGTAACCTTGTCAGACAACTTGTTCTATTTGTGTGCACCAGGTTGACCACATTCGTCGAAACAGGGCGGACCACGTGAAGGTTGCAATCTCCCACCCCATAGTGCGAATAAAAACCTCAGAACAAAGTGCAAAGTCCCTAGCGCAACTAAAATTATTCTTATTTTGGAGTTTAGTTGGAGTTCGTAGCATTCGATAGCCTGAAGGGTTTTTTTAATTAAAGAGATACAGGGCGGAAACAGGCCCTTCGGCCCACAGAGTCTGCGCCAGCCAGCGATCCCCGCAAATTAACACTATCCTGCACACACTAAGGACAATTTACACATACACCAAGCGAATTAACCTAAAGACCTGTCCGCCTTTGGAATGTGTGAGGAAACCGAAGGTCTCAGAGAAAACCCATGCGGTCACAGGGAGAACGTACGAATTCCGTACAGACTGCACCCATAGTCGGGATCGAACTCGGGTCTCCGATGCTGCAAGCGCCGTAAGGCAGCAACTCTACCGCTGCGCCACCGTGCCGCTCTTTTGGGAAGAAACTGTTTCTGAACCTGAGTGTAACAGTTTTCAGACTCCTATATCTTCACCCCTAAGGTCGGTCGTTTGGGTTCATGATGATGCTGCCTGCCTTTTACAGGCAGCACATCTTACAGATCCATTCAATGGTGTAGACGTCAGTACACATGATAGACCGGGCAATGTTCATTACTTTTTGTAAACAAATGTCCTTGGAGCAGAGGTAGCTGAGAGGGGATCATATATATGTATATAACTCTATAATGGATAAAAGGTTGAGACAAAAACTGAGGGAAACCGTTTTCATCCAAAGGTGATTGGAATATGAAACCGCTGCCTTGGTCCCGGGCAACCATTTGGCGTAGAAATCAATGAGACAAGTGTTGGTAAATGGGATTAAAATATATGGGCATTTGATGTTCAACGTGGATATGGTGGGCTGAAGAGCCTGTTTCTGTGTTATGTGATTCAGTGTCCCTTGTTTGTCTATTTAGTTTAGTTTGAAGACACAGTGCAGAAACATGTCCTTCTGCCCATCGAGTCCACGCCGACCAGCGATCCCCCCCCCGCACACTAACACTATCCTACACACACAAGGGACCATTTATAATTTTACCAAACCATTTAGCCTACAAACCTGTACGTCTTTGGAGTGTGGGAGGAAACCGGAGGTCCTGGAGAAAACCTACAACATACAAATTCCGCAAAGGCAAGCACCCGTAGTCAGGATTGAACCCGGGTCTCCGGTGCTGTAAAAGGGCTGTCCCACAGGCGATTTTTTCGGCGACTGCGACGTCTGTCATAGTCGGAGCAGGTCGCCGAGAAACCAGTGACTGCATCTCCCTTCGACAATGTCTACGACAAGCTAGAACAACCTACCAACTATTCGACGTCAAGCTACGGCAAACTACCGACAACCGACGACCCATTAGGACGGCCACCTATGACCACACCTACGACAGCCTACGTCCACCCACGACAAGGTACGACCCTGTCGGCGACAACTGAAGGCAACTTAAGACACTTCAGTCGCCGGTTGACGTAGGTTGAAGTAGAACCTACTTCACCAGGCACCAACCAGCGATCCCCGCACACTAACACTATCCTACAC
The DNA here is from genome assembly GCF_028641065.1 of Leucoraja erinaceus. NCBI lineage: Eukaryota > Metazoa > Chordata > Chondrichthyes > Rajiformes > Rajidae > Leucoraja > Leucoraja erinaceus. Next base: position 69,425,932 of record NC_073383.1, on the reverse strand, counting down.
ACACTAGAGACAATTTGCACTTATACCAAGCCAATTAACCTACAAACCTGCACGTCTTTGGAGTGTGGGAGGAAACCGGAGGTCCTGGAGAAAACCCCCGCGGTCACGGTGAGAACCTAAAAACTCCACAGAGATAGCACCCATGGTCAGGATCGAACCCGGGTCTCTGCCGCTGTGAGGCAGCAACTCTACCGCTGGCTCCAAACAGATCTTGGAGAACTGTCTGTTGACTCCAATGCTGTCCACAGTGACATATGCTGCAAGAATGTTAAGTCTTAAACAGGTTTAACTGAATCTGATATCAATCAACTGTTGAAGCAGCTTGAGGGAAAAGTTAACAACAAAAAATTGGAAGGCACTGCGTTTGTCCACAATGGAAACTTCGGCATGCCCTTAGTCTAATCTGATTCAGATGGAAATACTTCTGATAAATTAGAAAAACATAACAAGGACATTGCTTCATAAGTACAATGTCGTAGAATAGATGCATAGGAAAGTGTGCAAAGAGATGGAACATTGAACAGGAACGGGCCCTTCGGTCTACAATGATTGTGTTGATCATGATGCCTAGATAAACTGCTCATCCGCCTGTACATGATCCATATTGTTCTATTCCGAGATCTTCCATGTGCCTATCTAAAAGCCTCTTAAATAACACTATTGTATCTGCTTCCACCACCACCCCAGGCAATACATTTCAGGCCGCCCAAATGATTCCTGGGATGGCAGGACTTTCATATGAAGAAAGACTGGATAGACTCGGCATGTACACACTAGAATTTAGAAGATTGAGGGGGGATCTTATAGAAACTTACAAAATTCTTAAGGGGTTGGACAGGCTAGATGCAGGAAGATTGTTCCCGATGTTCGGGAAGTCCAGAACTAGGGGGTCAAAGTTTAAGGATAAGGGGGGAGTCTTTTAGGACTGAGATGAGAAAATCATTTTTTACACAGAGAGTAGTGAATCTGTGGAATTCTCTGCCACAGAAGGTAGTTGAGGCCAGTTCATTGGCTATATTTAAGAGGGAGTTAGATGTGGCCCTTGTGGCATCTTCCATGCAAGGCTTTCCAAACAGAATTCCCATTGCAGTTAACTTTGTGAAGCGATAACAGTCGGCACCAATTGTTTCGGGATCAGTCCTGCAGCAAAATCTAGCCCCATGTTAACTACAATCCCATGGGACCACCCAGAAAATTAACATTCATTTCAGAAAGCACCACATTGAATGAGCATATATTGTATGTCAAACCAGCCACCAGCAATAAGAAGCATATTCATTTGTTTGTTTGTTAAGTGTTTAGACAATGAGTATTAACTGATTAGACTGTGTCAGTTTTAAATAATTATGTGACGGTTTGATTTGAAAAGACAATTCTTCCAACAATTTAGTTAATGTACTGCCATCCTTTAAGAAGGCAAACTGGTAATTTGATCCCTAATGACTATGTAAATTAGCTCCTAATTAGAATTTAATCCTGCAGATTTGGCTGTGAGTATTAACATTAAGACATTTACAATGAATATCTCGACGCGCACAAATATTTGACTTGAAGGTAGGAATTAATCTTATCACAACTGAGACTTTAATTCTAATGCAGCAATTAAAATGTTACAAAGCTTAATTGCAATAATGACTACATTTTATTTCAACCATGCAGAGAACAGACAAAATAAGCGTAGGACTTGATTTTTTTTACATTATTCTGCAGGTGCATTGCTCATTTAAAAAAAAAAAACTACTCCTGATGTTTTCCTTGCATCTGGTGCCAACCCATTCCATCTGGTGCCAAGCACCTAGATATGCCCAATAAAACCATCACAACTCCATTTACACATATTTGTTCACATCTCACCCAGTGCGTATCACTCACTGAAGTTAGAAGCAAAGAATTTGGGAGGTCATGTTGCAGTTGGTGAGGCCTGTTACCACACTGCATCACTCTAAAGGGCCTGTCCCACTTTCACGACCTAATTCACAACCTTTTTTTACTCGTGGACATTTTTCATCATGCTAGGAAAACGCCCTGACATACTCGATGACACGAGTACCTACGACTAGCATCACGGCCTGCTACGAACTACCTACGACCTCCTACGACCACCTACATAGAAACATAGAAACATAGAAAATAGGTGCAGGAGTAGGCCATTCGGTCCTTTGAGCCTGGACCGCCATTCAATATGATCATGGCTGATCATCCAACTCAGTATCCCGTACCTGCCTTCTCTCCATACCCCCTGATACCTTTAGCCACAAGGGCCACATCTAGCTCCCTCCCTCTTAAATATAGCCAATGAACTGGCCTCAACTACCTCCTGTGGCAGAGAATTCCAGAGATTCACCATTCTCTGTGTGAAAAATGATTTCGTCATCTCGGTCCTGAAAGATTTCCCCCTTATCCTTAAACTGTGACCCCTTGTTCTGGACTTCCCCAACATCAGGAACAATCTTCCTGCATCTAGCCTGTCCAACCCCTTAAGAATTTTGTAAGTTTCTATAAGATCCCCTCTCAATCTTTCTAAATTCTAGCGAGTCTAGCGACCTAGCGACCTCGTGACCACCATGCTGCGAGTACGAGTCAAGGGCAAACTCGGCAGAGGTCGTGAATTAGGTCGTGGTAGTGGGACAGGCCCTTAACTTCTTTGTGGTTGAATCTATCTTGGTCCCTGTCCCAGGACCTTTCTAAAGGGATATTTTACAACACAATTAGCTATCCCTGACTTTTATGGGATGAGCTGAATCGTAGTTTGTTTTATAAGGCCCAGCAAATGGTTTCCATTGCACACGGGAAACATTGAGACTAGGCAGAAGGTCTCTTCTTAATCCCAATTAAGAGGCATGTTATAAACTGATGGCAGAAAACCCTATTCTGTAAACCTGTAATCTAATCCAGAATCTGAAGCATATCTGCTTTGAGATTTATTGCCAATTTGGTCACTGAAATGAAGGGTTGAAATTGAGTTGAATCTATTTGTCAAAGATTATGCCTCCAATCTCTTGTAATCTGACAGTATCATGTAGTAACCGGCAGCCTGGTGTATCACTATTTGAATATTAGGCTGTTCAGACATGAAGATCGCTTTTATAGGATTTTACAATTTAGCTCAATTTAGCTTGAGCTCTGGAAACCTTTACTTCAGACGAGCTATGCAAGATAATTGATCATGTTTCACCCATTACCCATCATATGTCAAGTTTTAGTTTAGTGTGAAAACAGGCCCTTCGGCCCACTGAGTACATGCTGAACAGCAATCATCCATACACTAGCCTGAAGACCCAGTCAGAAGAAGGCTCTCGACCCGAAACATTATCTATTCCTATTCTCCAGAGATGCTGCCTGACCTGCTGAGGTACTCCAGCTTTTTGTGTCTATCTTTGGTTTAAACCAGCATCTGCAGTTCCTTCCTACACATCCATACACTAGTTCTATCCGACACACCAGGGACAATTTACAGAAGCCAATTAACCTACAAACCTGCACATCTTTGAATGTGGGAGGAAACCGGAGCACCCGGAGAAAACCCACACGGCCACAGGGAAAACGTATAAACTCTGTACAGACAGTACCCGTGATCAGGATCGAACCTGAGTCTCTGGTGCTGTAAGGCAGCAACACTATCGATGTGCCAGTGTGTTGCCCTACAACACCACTAACAATCCATATGCATACGTGCAATAGATAGAAAATCAGTTCGTAAAACTACCCTTTTGCGCCATTAAATCTTTATTTTGAATGAGAGTTTATATTGTGAACAGCTTTCCCAATTGAAAGTCCCTGGCAGACTCCATGCTTAAAGCCTGTTAATTTTGAATTAACAATTTTTTTAGAGATACCATTTGGAAACAAGGGCATTTGGCCCATCTAGTTTGTGCCGGCCAGCGACCTCCATTCACCAGCACCATCTAGGGACAATGTTCAATTCTTACCGAAGCCAATTCATTTACAAACCGGTATGTCTTTGGAATGTGGGAGGAAGAGCTAGATAGGGCTCTTAAAGATAGCGGAGTCAGGAGTTATAGGGAGAAGGCAAGAACGGGGTACTGATTGTGGATGAACAGCCATGATCACATTGAAACTTACAAAATTCTTAAGGGAGTTGGACAGGCTCGATGCAGGAAGATTATTCCCGATGTTGGGGAAGTCCAGAACTAGGGGTCACAGTTTAAGGATAAGGGGGAATTCTTTTAGGACCCAGATGAGGAAAACATTTTTCACACAGAGAGTGGTGAATCTGTGGAATTCTCTGCCACAGAAGGTAGTTGAGGCCAGTTCATTGGCTATATTTAAGAGGGAGTTAGATGTGGCCCTTGTGGCTAAAGGGATCAGGGGGTATGGAGAGAAGGCAGGGATGGGATACTGAGTTGGATGATCAGCCATGATCATATCGAATGGCGGTGCAGGCTCGACGGGCCGAATGGCCTCGTGCTCCATCTATTGTCTATTGTCTATTGAAACCGGAGCTCCTGGGGAAAACCCACGTGGTCATGGGGACAATGTACAAACTCCGTACAGACAGAATCCATGGTCAGGATCGAACCCGGATTTCTGGCGCTGTAAAGCAGCGACTGTCGCTGCACAACTGTGCCGCCCTTTCATTATTTATCATCCATGTGAATATTCAGTGAATGCAACCTTGATGCATTCTCAGGACCGGTTAATGTGTGGGGATCGCTGGTCGGTGCATACTCAGTGGGTCGAAGGGCCTGTTTCTGCATTGTATAAACTAAACTAAACTAAGAGATCCCAATAGTCCAATCCCAATAGTCCAGGGATTCTTCATATCTGCCATAGAATGGACACTCACGGTGGTGCAGCGGTAGAGTTGCTGCCTTACAGCGAATGCAGTGCCGGAAACCTGGGTTCGATCCCGATTACAGGTGCTGTCTGTACGAAGTTTGTACGTTCTCCCCGTGACCTGCGTGGTTTTCTCCGGGATCTTCAGTTTCCTCCCACATTCCAAAGACATACAGTTTTGTGGGTTCATTGGCTTGGTAAATGTAAAAAATGTCCCTAGTGGGCATAGGATAGTGTTAATGTACGGAGGTCGTTGGTCAGCGCAGACCCGGTGGGCCGAATGGCCTGTTTCCGTGCTGTATCTCTACACTAAACTAAACTAAGAATCTCCTGTCTGCCCTCCTAAAGGGCTGTCCCACGGCGACCTAATCCGCGAGTTCAGAAGAGTTTGCCCTCGACTCAAACTCACAGCATGGTCGACACGAGGTCCTAGGAGGTCCTATGAGGTCACTGGAACTCTCCTTCATGCTCGAGGGAAGTTCCCGCATGCTTACGGCCTCAGCTAGGTCGCGGAAAATTTGGTCAGCGTGGTTCTTTTTAACTCGTAGTGCAGTGGAGTGGGGTGGCTATTTAGTTACAGGCAGTCGAGGGCAACCGTAGCCATTTGGCTCATTGGAGTTTTCAGGACCAAGGAAAACCGACCAGTAGGTAAAATGCCCGCTAAACTTGATTATACTGCTTAAAAGTGCCTCTACTCCTTCTCCCGCCTTCTCCCCTCCTTCTCTCCCCCTCTCTCTCCTTCTCTCCTCCTCTCCCCCTTCCTCCCCCCCCCCCCCTCCCCCCCCCTCTCTCCCCCCCCCCCCCCCCCCCCCCCCCCCCCCCCCCCCCCCCCCCCCCCGCTCTCTCTAAAGGACTTACCGTACACTGTGCAGCCATCTTTTACCTTCCTCTTCATCGCGGGTGTTTCAGAATTTCAGAAAGTGCTCCCCCGCTTTCCCTGGCCCCCGCCTTTGCGATGTGTGTGTGTGTGTGTGTGTGCGGTCGGTTAATGCAGCTCGCGGTTTCAACACGGACAGTCGATCCAGGTTGGGGTTTTCCAGGTGAGTGCCCTCGAGCTTGAAGGTCGAAGACACTCTTCTTAACTCTCGGGATTAGGTCTTCGCAGTGGGACAGCCCCTGAGTCTCCTACCACTATGTCTCTGCCTAATGCTACCCTTGTCCGCAGTACCTCAGAGACAGACTCTGTGCCACAGACCTGACTGCTACTGCTGCTCATCCATTATGGGCTATGCTCCCGACAGCATCCAAAAGGGTATACCAAAAGAGTGACACAGTAGAGCTTCTGCCTTGCAGTGCCAGGAGCCATGGTTCAATCCTTTTTACGGGTGCTGTCTGTATGGATTTTGCACTTTCTCAGTAGACTATTTCCGTGCAGTTGCTAATCGGGGATGTTATGGCAATACTCTATTGGACTTTTGTAAGAGAAGAAAAGTGCGTTTGCACTTCACACATGTGACAATAAAGCACCACTGATCCTGCTGCAAGCAAGATTTGCATTGTAACTGTGTTTCACTGCGCTTGTGCATATGGCAGTAACACCAACTTGACTGGACTTGACTTTAAATGCTGCATATCAGTGACTGAAGCTGGAGTGACCTTGCTTCTGTCGTGGAGGTAATGAAGGTTGAAAGGCTTCTCGTTTATCCTCTGGATTAGTTTCACTCCAACACGAAGCTCATTGGAGAGGAGGCGTTGTTGGAAGCAAGGAAAATCGAATAGAGATTTGGAGTGAGAACATGAATCTGCTTGACCCCACCTTCAACACAAGGGTGTGTCCTTTACGACACATTCAAAACAGCTGATACATGTTCTTACATCACATGCATGAGGAGTCCATTACTCACTTGCATGACTTATTTATACGTTTACACATAAATGCAACATAATGCTTCCCCTCTGACAGTAAATGTGAAACACTTTTTGCACTCAGGCAGCAGTTACAGCTTCAGTCTGTTAACTGACATTCACGGACACTTTGACCTTTTCAACTATGTTGGGGATCCTGGCATTGCCGTTATGTCTTGATCTGAAGAACGTGTGAGTCACACTTGACTCAACTCACACGATAGATATCGTCTCTTCAGTAATTGGTTCTTTATCCACTTCTGGAATAAATTCGTCATTGCATATTTTTCTAATATGCCGAGGTATGTAGATTGGTAAGGATATATAGAGTCATAGAGGGATACAGCGTGGAAACGGACCCTTTGGCCCTACTTGCTCACACCGGCCAACATGTTAGGTTGTTGCCGGGTTAAATTTAGCTCTTAGGGCTAAAGGAATCAAGGGATATGGGGAAAAAGCAGGAACGGGCCTACTGAACGGGCCCACTGATTTTTAGATGATCAGCCGATATAGATCAATAGACAATGGTGGTGCCATGGCTCAGGGCCCGAACAACCATACTCCCCAATCAGTATCTATTTTTTAATGCTTCTTAAGAGCTTCTATGTTTATCTATAGAACTCCCTCCACTACGCTAGAATCCACACTCACAATTCTCCATGGCCCATCTGACCTTTCCTCCCTATTCATGCACTTATTTTTTAATGTATTGAAGAACTGTACCTGCCCATCTGAGCTCACCATACTTATATAGCTCACCAATTTCTCATTTCTGTGGGTCATACTTGCTTGTCAGTCTTAACAATCTCAATTTCTGAATTGCTGCTCTGTCTGTCACCAGTGACTAATAATTCATCTTTCCTTTCATCTGCCACCTCTCTCGTCTTTCCTCTGAACAAGGCTACATCAAGCATGAGCTTGTTCGATGCCTGACGCCCACACTGCAAGTAACCGTGTTGCAAGGACCCACCCCATGCTCCCTAATTCTACATTCTGCACTACCAAAGAATCCCATGTATTTAGCTCCAGGTCTTTCTGAAGATAATGGAAAAAAGTAATGTTGACCATTCTCATATATGCAATGGTAATAGTGCCAAAGGGAACATCATTGTCTTTTTGAGGTACTTTTGGACCACCACTAACTCTCAGAATCTTTATTCCGTATATTCTGTGCTTGCATAAACTCAACATGATCCTCTATCGCAAGAATATTGTGAGCCAGAATTTATTTTTCCTTCCTTTTCACGTAGGCTGTGAGTGACTAATATGCTTGGTTTTGGAGCCTTGGGCTGCCTATATAGGCAGTCGTTGCTTGAGTCACCATTTTGTCCAATTTCCTGTCGATTTTGCTGTGGTCAAATCTCGTCCATCTTGGCTGAAAACAACTGATCTTTGTGTTTAATTGGAGCTGCCTGCTCAGGTTTACAGAATTAATATACACCCAGGAAAACATCCAACCCCATTTTCTCTCTCAACGTAAGTGCCACAGGTGGAGTGCCATTGACCTGTGATGATTAAAAGATGACTTTAGACTTTAGAGAAACAGTGCCGAAACAGGTCCATTGGCCCAACATGTCCGCGCCGACCAACGTATACCCCAGACACTAGTACTATCTTACACACTAATGAACATTTACAATTTTTTTTTCTCCCCAAAGCCAAACAACCTGCAAGCCTGCACGTCTTTGGAGAATGGGAGAAAACCGGAGCAACCAGAGAAAAGCCGCGTGGTCACAGGGAGGACATACAAACTCCGTACAGACAGCGCCTGTAGTCAGGATCAAACGTGAGTCACTGCGATGTTATGCCCCTGTCCACTTAGGTAACCTGAACGGAAACCTCTGGAGACTTTGCGCCCCACCCAAGGTTTCCGTGCGGTTCCCGGAGGTTGCAGGTGGTTGCCAGAGGTTGCAGGTAGTGGAAGCAGGTAGGGAGACTGACAAAAACTTCCGGGAACCGCACGGAAACCTTGGGTGGGGCGCAAAGTCACCAGAGGTTTCCATTCAGGTTTCCTAAGTGGGACAGGGGCATAAGGCAGCATCTCTTCTGCTGGCTCCAAGCAGACATCTTGGAGAAACCATCTGTTGGCTCCAATGCTGCCCACAGTGACATATGCTGCAAGGAATGTTAAGCCTTAAACAGATTTAACTGTAACCGATATCAATCAATAGTTGAAGCAACTTGAAGGAAAGGTTAACTAAAAAATTGGAAGAAATTGTGTTTGTCTACAATGGAAACTTCAGAATGCCCTTCAGTCTAAGCAGAGAAAGGCCACGCGGTCACAGGGAGAACATACAAACCCCATACAGACAGCGCCTGTAGTCAGGATCAAACGTGGGTCTCTGGCGATGTAAGGCAGCAAATCTACCACTGCGTCATTATGCCACCCTCTGAATTGGACTGTCTGTAATTGTCACTTTGCAGCAGATGCACATCAGTTGGTGTAAGGGTACTCATGGACAATAAATAAAGTGTCTGGAGTATGTGAACTAGTATTGTTTTAATGATTATCAATTAATTTCTAACTAATGTATATTCATCATTAGGAAACACTAGGAGCTTCAGACAAAGGTCGCAGACTAACAACAGCGTGCCTGCTTATGATACTATCATTATGTTATGTTCTCACAAGACCTATGTACACATTTATATACAAATATACCACAGACATTTCCCTATCACTTGCACAATCAAAGCTTCCAATCAGCAAGACTCAGGCAACCATTAAACATGTGGGTTTTGTGTCATACAGTATGTACACACAATAACATCCTTAGTCATATCACTTGCTTACACAGCTATCCGCAAATGCATCACACTGCTGTACTTTCCCTCTTTCAATGCTCTTCACACGATTCAGTCTGTGAACTGTTTCCCTTAGTCATTCAAGGCAGTGTATGGGTCTTAGGTCCTCTATCAGCAAGTATGTGACCTTTGGATTCAATTCCCTGCAGTAGATAGCTCCAGATCAGGAATGGACTCACCATCCCCCATCACTACCACCTACCGCCGGGTGGAGCCCATAATGGCAACCTCGCTTGCAGTCTGTCTCGTCCCTTCTCTGTTTTTATTATTTTAAGTATGTCTTGAATGTTTGTTTTAATGTCTCCAGGTGTGTTTTATGTGGGGGTGCGGGAGGGGAGCGGGGGAAAACCTTTTCAGTCACGTACCTCGATGGAGATGCAATTTTTCTCCGTGTCGCATCTCCGTCTCCCCCTGCGGCCTACAACGTGGAGTGGTGCGGCCTTTCCTGGAAACCGACCCGGAGCATCAAGCCGTGGACTTACCATCACGGAACCTGGGATCCTTTGCGAGGATCACCAGTGTTGGAGCTCTGACTGCGGGGCCTGTGGACTATAACACCATGAAGCAGCGGTCTCTGGTAAGAAGCGGCTCACTCAGGAGCTCCATACCATGGAGTGTTCCATTCCATCCCGACGCTGGAGTTTCGATCATCCCGACGAGAGGGCTTAAACAGCGGACCGTCGGCAACAGCCCCGTTCAAAGGCCCCGACCTCGGGTAAACAAAAGAGGACGATGACTGAACTTTAGTGCCTTCCATCACCGTGAGGAATGTTGATTCCACTGTGGCGGATGTTTATTTTAAACTTTATTTTATGTGCTGGGTGTATTTTCGCTTTGTACTTAGTGTGGCTGTATGGTAACATCAAGTTTCACTGTACCTTAATCGGTACATGTGACAATTAAATTGAATCTTGCATCTTGAATCTCATCAGAGGGCATAGGTTCAAGTTGATGGTGGAAGATAATTAATAGGAACTTGAGGGGTAACTTTTTCACCCAAAGGGTGGTGGGTGTATTGAACGAGCTGCCAGAGAAGGTAGTTGAGGCAATACTATTGTGCCTTAAATTAAAAGATTTATCAGAATTAAAGGGCGTTCCTTTAGGAAGAAGATGAAGAGGAATTTCTTTAATCAGAGGGTGGTGAATCTGTGGAATTCTTTGCCACAGAAGGCTGTGGAGGCAATGTCAGTGCATAAACTTAAGGCAGAGATAGATAGATTCTTGATTAGTATGGGAGTCAGAGGTTAAGGAGAGAAGGCAGGACAATGGGGTTAAGAGGGAGATACAGATCGAATGGCGGAGTAGACTTAATGGGCCAAACGGCCTAATTCTGCTCCTATCCTTATGTCTAAATTATTTTGGTATTCCATGAAAACCTTCCATCAAAATCCATCTCAACTCTTCAATGACATAGCTCACTGTCACATAAGTGGCTGTACTGATAGTGCTTCTACTTCACATCACTACTTGGGTCCATTGCTGAGCTCCAGTGATGTGCGTAGGGCGAGCATACATTCTCCCTGTGACCAACATCAGTTTTCTCTCACATCCCAAAGTCGGTAGGCTGATTGGTTGACCCCAGCGAGAGGACGATGGGGGTAGGATATGAGAGGCATTTCATGGCGGAGTTGGAAGAATTAAACGTGATTAATGCAGCATTGGTGTAAATGGCTGCTTGATGGGCAGTATGGACACGGTGGGCCGAAGGTTCCGTTTCTTTCCTTATATGATTCTTATTCCCAATGGTGAGTTCCAAATACCAACATGCCTGACTTCTATCCACTTGGAATGTGATTTTAATGAATGCCAGAAGATTGTTGTTTCCTTTTGACAAAGGTTGATGACAACACATTGGAATGATCAACTTAGTCAAATCCAGGTGGTGGGATCGTGCATTGCCTGGCAGGCTGTGTTCACGTGTACATTGACAGAACATCTTCCAAATCTCAGTCAATGATTATTTAATACTCAAAATAACTTCCCACCAGAGTGATTTTGCGTGCTCCTCCTCCACATCATGATCACCCAAAGCACAGATGCAAGATTTAAAAATATGTATAAAATCATGAGAGGAATAGATCGGGTAGATGCACAGAGTCTCTTGCCCAGAGTAGGGGAATCGAGGACCAGAGGACATAGGTTCATGGTGAAGGAGGAAAAGATTTAATAGGAATTGTAGAAACATAGAAACATAGAAAATAGGTGCAGGAGTAGGCCGTTCGGCCCTTCGAGCCTGCACCGCCATTCAATATGATCATGGCTGATCATCCAACTCAGTATCCAGTACCTGCCTTCTCTCCATACCCCCTGATCCCTTTAGCCACAAGGGCCACATCTAGCCAATTAACTGGCCTCAACTACCTTCTGTGGCAGAGAATTCCACAGATTCACCAATCTCTGTGGGAAAAATGTTTTTCTCATCTCAGTCCTAAAAGACTTTCCCCTTATCTTTAAACTGTGACCCCTTGTCCTGGACTTCCCCAACATCAGGAACAATCTTCCTGCATCTAGCCTGTCCAACCCCTTAAGAATTTTGTAAGTTTCAATAAGATCCCCCCTCAATCTGCTAAATTCTAGCGAGTACAAGCCGAGTCTATCCAGTCTTTCTTCATATGAATGTCCTGCAAGAGAATCTGATGGGTAACTTGTTCACACAAAGGGCGGTGGGTGTATGGAACAAGCTGGCAGATGGGGTAGTTGAGGCTGGGACTATCCCAATGTTTAAGAATGTTAGACGGGTACATGGACAAGACAGATTTGGAGGGATATGGACCAAACGCAAGCAAGTGGGACTTGTGTAGCTGGGACATGTCGGCCGGTGTGGGCAAGTTGGGCCGAAGGGCCTGTTTCCACAATGTATCACTCTATGGCTGTTAAATTCCGCAATAACTTCACCTGTTCTAATTCTGTGGAGATCCACCTCTGTGACTTCTCATCAGCAAGCTGATTTTTTTTTCAGTTGGAAACAATACTCTTAACTAGGGTTCTGAACCCAAACATCGCCTATCCATTCCCTCCACAGATGTAGACAAAAGTAACTGCAGATGTTGGTTTACGAAAAAAAGACACAGCATGTTGGAGTAACTAAGTGGGGGCAAGCAGCATCTGTGGAAGACATGGATGGGCAACATTTTGGGTTATGTCCTTTCTTCAGATGCTGACTGATCCATCAAGTTATCCCAGCATTTTGTGTTTAACTTGAGATTCCAGCAATCAAAGTTCCTTGTGTCTCCATTCTTAACTACTTGCCAGGGTCTGATCCACCCCAACCTCTCTTTTTCCAGTTTCCCTCCCTACTCTAATCAGACAGAAGAAGGATCCCGACCCGAAACATCACCTGCCCATTCCCTCCCTAGATGCTGCATGTCCCGCTGTGTTCTTCCAGCACTTTGTGTTTTGCCCCTAATTACATAGAAACATAAAAACATACAAAATAGGTGCAGGAGTAGGCCATTTGGTGCTTCAAGCCTGCACCGCCATTCAAAATGATCATGGCTGATCATCCAACTCAGTATCCTGTACCAGCCTTCTCTCCATACCCCCTGATCCCTTTAACCACAAGGGCCACATCTAACTCCCTCTTAAATATAGCCAATGAACTGGCCTCAACTACCTTCTGTAGCAGAGAATTCCACAAATTCACCACTCTCTGTGTAAAAAACGTTTTTCTCATCTCTGTCCTAAAAGACTTCCCACTTATCCTTAAACTGTGACCCTTGTTCCGGACTTCCCCAAGATCGGGAATAATCTGCCTGCATCTAGCCTGTCCAACCCCTTAAGAATTCTGTAATGTTGCTTTGTCTTTGTTGCTTTGTCTTTGTTTTTGCCTGCTACCACCATGTGCCCTTTCATCTGGCATAAGCAGTTTAATTTTGTTTAGTTTAGTTTAGTTTATTGTCACGTGCAGCAAATATGAGGCCGTTTGTGCATAGAATATAGAACATACGTAGCCAAGTACAGCACAGGAACAGGCATTTTGACCCATGGTGTCTGTGGCTAACCTGATGCCAAGCTAAACTAATCTCATCTGCCTGCACGTGATGCAAATCCCAAGATATCCATGTGCCTAGCTGAAGACCGCCGATGAAACATCGCGGAGCTGAGGGTCTGCGGAGCGGCCACCTGCGGGCGGCGGCGCCGAACTTTTCATCGGGAGCCGGGGATCTCTCGCCGAGATCACCAGTTGTGGAGCTCCATCCGGCGCTGCCTTGTTGGCTTCGGAAGCCGCGGTCTCCGGTAAGGGAGGCGCCCGTTCCAGGGTTCCCATGCCGCTGAGAGGATTCTCCCGACGCCGGAGCACCATCACCCGGCGAGAACGGCCTGGAACATCGGGCCTCCGTAAAGGCAACTGTGGAGGCCTCAATAGGCCCGACTATGGGTGGACATGGGATGGGGACTGGACATTGTGCCTTCCCTCATAATGGGAACCATTGCGGGGGGATGTTTGTATGTTTAAATTTCTTTATTACTGTTTGGTCTGTATTCTTTCTTTATGTGCTGCATTGGCAAGAAGCATTTCACTACACCTACTGTAGGTGTATGTGACTAACAAAATTAACTTTGAACCTTTGAACCTATCTAAAATAGACAACAAATGTTGTGGTAACTCAGTGGGTCAGGCAGCATTTCTGGAGGAAAGGAGTAGGTGTCTTGGTTGAGACCCCTCTTCAGACTGAGTCAGAGGAGAAGGAAATTAAAGGTATGCCTACCTAAAAGCCTCTTAAGCACCACCATAATATCTGCCTCCACCTCCATCATTCCATGCATGCACCGACCACTGTGTAAAAAAACTTGCCCCCCACATATCATTTGAACTTTTCCCCTTTCACCTTAATGCTCTGCCCTCTAGTCTTTGACATGTCATATTTGTAGTGCTGATTGAATCATTTAATCATTTAAACCACACATGAACTGCTCTCTTGCAGTGCAATCTGCAAGCTCCGCAAACTTACATTGGCAAGATGTCCAGTGCTACAATGCAATTCTTCACATACTTTGGTTGCATCTGCTGTATATGTAGCTCCCTGTTATCTTAAATGGCTGTGGGTTACAATACAGCCCAGTTTCTGGATTATCTCTGCAAAGCAAATAGCTATAACTTTTTATGGAACGGCTAAATTTGGATGTGATAATCTCTGCATCTGATTTATTTGAGCAAGCCAAATCTGTTGGGCCGTTTCGGGGCAGCTCGGTGGCACAGTGGTATTGTTTATCCAACATTTCGTATGTCGTTGTGTACTTATACTGCCTGCCTTGCTTTAGTTTCATTTTACAATCAGTAACTACCTCTTTAAGACCAAATGCGGCTGTTTCACTCAAACATTACCTCTCACTAAGTTAGTTTGCTGCTGTTCATTGTTTGGAATCTCCAACACTCAAGGTTTTTCTGTTAAAAAACAAAGCCCCAAGTGCTGGAGTAACTCAGCGGGCCAGGCAGCATGTCCTCCACAGATGCTACCTGAACCGCTGAGGTACTCCAGCACTTTGTGCAGAAAAATAGAAAATAGGTGCAGGAGTATGCCATACAGCCTTTCGAGCCAACACCGCCATTCAATATGATCAGTGTTTAAGAAGGAACTTTCAGACCGAAGATAGACACAAAAAGCTGGAGTAACTCAGCAGGATAGGCGGCATCTCTGGAGAGAAGGAATGGATGATGTTTCGGATCGAGACCCTCATGGCTAAACATGCAAAATCAGTACCTTGTTCCTGCATTCTCCCCATATCCCTTGATTCCGTTAGCCCTAAGAGCTACAGTATATCTGCCTCTCCCTTGAATATATCCAGTGAATCGGCCTCCGCTGCCTTCTGTGGCAGAAAATTGCACAGATTCACAACTCTCTGGCTGTAAAGGGTTTTCCGCATCTCAGTCGTTAAATGGCCTACACCTTATTCTTAAACTGTGACCCTGGTACTGGACTCCCCCAACATCGGGATCAATTTTTTTGCATTTAGCACGTCCAATCCCTAATGGGCCTGTCCCACTTAGGTGATTTTTAGGTGACTGCAGGTGACTAGGCTGTTCCCACATATTCGCTGGGGTGTCGCCTGTATGTTGTCGCCAGGTTAAGGTGGGTTGTCGCTGGTGCTGACTTTGTTTTTTTTGGTTGTTAAAGTAATGATTCTACTTCAAATTTTATGTCGAAGGGGGGTCCAGTGGCCAGTTTTTCGGCGACCTGCTGCAACTATGACAGTCACCGACAGTCGCCTAAAAATAGCCTAAGTGGGACAGGCCCGTTAAGAATTGTACACATTTCTATAAGATACCCTCTCATCCTTCTAAATTCCAGTGAATACAAGCCCAGTCGATCCATTCTTTCATCGTATGTCAGTCCAGCCATCCCGGAAATTAACCTGGTGAACCTACGCTGCACTCCCTCAATAGCAAGAATATCCTTCCTTTTTTCTTTGGCAAACCAGCATCTGCAGTTCCTTGTGCCTGGGCCTCTCTGTTGCTCGTGCTTTGTGATTGCAACACATTCTTGCATTCTTGCAGCTCAAATTAGGAAATATCCTTTGAAGGTGACAACGGCAAATTGTTTTTCATGACTTGTCCACAGATGGCTTTCCTGCCAGTAATTAAGATGATCCTCAGCACCTATTGCACATATTTGAAGGCAGGCCTTGGGCCTTACAGGGAGAGCGCTGGTAAGTTCTAATTATTAATATAGCCAGAAGACATCAAGAGGTTCAGAGTAGGGTGTGTACGTTATTACATACCAACAACATTTATTAACAACTAAAAAATCACATATCATGATGATGTCATCATATTCCATAGTTACATCAATTATTTACATAACTATGTACAAATGCAAGGCAGAATGGCGAAAAACTACCCCGACATGGTCTTGTTATAAATTCTGAATGCAGAACCAACAGTGTTGGAATAGTGGAACAGTGTAGGAATAGTGTGGGAATAGTGCTACAGAATAGTGCAGATACGATACGATACGATGGCACTTTACTGTCAGACCAAGGTTTGAAATTTGTTTTTGCACATACAGCCATACATTAAAATAAAGAACACAACACACAATAGAGTCCAACATAAAACATCCCCATACAGCAGAATCCAAAGGTTTCCCACTGTGAGGGGCTTCCGGAGACCTCCGCAGTTGCCGCTGCGGGCGGCCTGCCGCTCAGGCCCACTCGCTGGGATGATGGAACTCCGACGTAGGAACGGGAGGCCTACCTCAGCGGCTTGGACCTCCGAAGCGGCCGCTACCCACCGGAGTCCGCGGCTCCCGAAGTCCCCAGGCCGCGCCGGGCAGAGATTCACGCTGACGGCCCTCGGCATAGGGCCCCAGGGACTCCGCGGTGTTGTTCATCGCCGCCCGCGCTGGGAGCTCTGCGAATCACAGCTTCGCGATGTTGGTTTAAACCGAAGATGGACACAAAAACCTGGAGTAACTCAGCGGGTCAGGCAGCATCTCTGGAGAAAAGGAATAGGTGACATTTTGGGTTTGAGGTTTGGGTTTGGGTCTATCTGCACAACCAACAGGACTGCTCGGAACGGCATTTCAATGCTTCAAAGGCATCATGTACCAGAGAAATGCAAATTCAACTTTACAGTCAGTAACCGCGCATTGTAGAAACACAAAGTGCTGGACGGACTCAGCAGAACTTTGTGTTTTACTCAAGATTCCAGCTTCTTTCTTGTGTATCTGGCTGTTATTTGTACTCTGTTATTTCACTCTCCAGTTTTTTTTCCTCTATAGTTTTAAGTGGGACTTGAGGCGGCTGCAGTTCCATATTGACATCTTTTACGACCAAAGATTTAAATTCCTCCTTCAATTCCTCGGCTCTCTTGACAAGATGATGCGTTCCCACATAAAATTACACTTACTGGCTCAGGTCTCCCCAGCTTCATCATTGTCAGCTCTAAACAAACACTAAAAGGGGGAGGAGGGGAAATAGATTTTTCAACCAGATTTTAATTACAGCTATTCATTACAATTCACTCTCTGGCTAACTACTGCCAGAGATGGCAAATTACTGGGGAATATTTTCAATCTACCAAGGCACAGTGATGCCTCTTTTGATGAGTGGCTGCTGTTGAAATGCAAAGGCCTTTCTTACCTATTGACCTCAATTGACCATTGTTACTTACTGCAGTGTGTGGTCCTGTCCATGGTTATTCTCCTTGTGGGTACAGTGAAGACTAGCTGCAGCAGTCATTTCCAAGTCAACAAGGGAAGACATATGGCACAATGGGCTAAGTGTTCGGCTGGCGACCGGAAGGTAGCCGGTTCAAATCCCGCTTGGAGTGCATATTGTCGTTGTGTCCTTGGGGCAGGACACTTCACCCACCTTTGCCTGTGTGTAAAATGTAATGTAATTATGTGAAGCACTTTGGGGTCAATGCAAGTTGACTAAAAATGTGCCATATTATAACAACGTTCATGGGTGTCCACTGTCAAATGCACAACCGCGGCATGGTGACTCAGCGGTAGAGTTGCTGCCTCACAGTGCCAGAGGCCCAGCTTCGATCCTGACTACAGGTGTTGTCGTTACAGAGTTTGTACGTTCTCCCCGTGTTACCCCGTGTGTTTTTTCCGGGTGCTCCGGTTTCATCCCACACTCCAAAGATGTACAGATTAATCGGCTTCAGTAAATTTGTAAATTGTCCCCAGTGTGTGGACTAGTGCTAGTGCACGGGTGATTGCTAGTCCGCATGGACTCGGTGGGCCGAAGGGCCTGTTTCCGCGCTGTATCTCTAAGGCAAAATTAAAGTAAACTAAACTGCTGTTAACACAATTGCCCGCATTTCTTTTTTGAAGTATTGTTATTTTAGTGCGGTTTTCATAGTCAAAAGTTTTTTACAAATTTGATATTAAAAGTGCCAAATGACATTTTTGGAAACAATCACCCCACTTATACAGTTTATAATCCACAGAGCAATGGGCAAAAAATTCCCATTCACTTAACCCAAGCTGGTTTTGACAGATCAAACTAAATCTAGAACATGGAGCATTGGAACATAGGACAGTCCCACACAAGAACAAGCTCTTCGGCCCACAATGTCCATGCTGAACATAATGCCAAGACCAACTCATACCTGCCTTCATATAATTCATATCCTTCCGTTCCATAAGACTGTAAAAGCCATAACAAATAGGAGCAGAATTAGGCCATTCAGTCCATCGAATCTGCTCTGCCGTTCAATCATGGCTGGTCTATTTTTCCCTCTTAACTCCATTCTCCATAACCTGTGATGCCCTTATTAATCAAGAACCTGTTCATCTCTGCTTTAAAATACCCATTGACTTGGCCTCCACCGCTGTCTGTGGCAATGAATTCCACAATTTCACGACCCTCTGGCTAAAGAAATTCCTCCTCATCTCCATTCTAAAGATACATCCTTTAACTCTGAGGCTGTACCCTCTGGTCCTTGACTCTCGCTGGAAACATCCTCTCCATATTCACTCTATCATTATTTGGTGCATATCCATATACCTATCCAAAGGTTCCTTTAATTCCACTATCATATTGTATTGTATTGTATTGTATTCAAATTTATTGTCATTGTCTCAATTTGAGACAACAAAATGAATTTCCCTTACCATTATCATTCCCGTATCATTAAAAAAATCACAAAAAAATATATAATAATAAATAAATAATAAAACATTAAAAATAAAATTGAAATTGAATTAAAAAAAAGCACAAACACAGAAAGTCCACGACACAACATAACATAAATGGCACCAAGGTGAGGATGGCACCATAGTCCAGCCAGCCTCCCCTCCGTGTTCATCCGTGGTCGGGGCCCTCCGAGCACCCGCAGTCGCCGCCCCGGTTGGCCCGATTTTCAGGCCCTCACGCCGGGCTGGTGGAACGCCGACGCCGATCCCCGACGGTGAGCATCCTCCTCCTCAGCGGCCCGGACCTCCGAATCAGCCGCCTCCCACCTGCTTCCACCACCAACAATCACCACCACCACCACCACCAATCCTCAGGGATCCGCTCCTTCGGCCGCTTACACCAGGTGTCTGAGTGCACTTGGTCTAGTCTCCTTTAAACTTTGCCCCTTTCACCTTAAAGCTATGCCTTCTAGTATTTGATATTTCCATCCTGGGGAAAAAAGGTTGTAACTGTCTACCCTATCTATCTATGCCGGCGAAGGCTTTGCCCATGGCAGTCGATAGCAGCCTGGGTCCCTCTTGACAGAAGTCCTCAAGTACTTGTAGATTGTCCCCTTGTTTTGATAAGGCCCGTGAGGTGCTTGTGGCCGTAGCAAGAATACAAAGAAAAGGGAACTTGGGCAGCAGCAGCAGCAGCAGTGTGCACGCATGCATTTCTGAAACACCTTGGGCATGCAGTAATTAACAACTGTAAAAGCATCTCTCAGCCAGCACTCGCAGGGTGGCCCAGTTAGTAGCTGCTTTTCACAAATACAGTGCATGCCTTTGAAATTCCTCAATGCAGATTTACAACTCAGCAGCTGATATACCTCAATGCTATCATTTTAATTAACTCTGTTGTTAATGTGACCTGCACCTAGGTTCATTTTCTTTTACTGATTTGATTCCTGTTTTGAATATAAAGAGAATTTACGGCCACTCACAATTTGTGAGACTGTACAAACTTGGGAAATGAGAGAAAACGCTTCACTGTTACACTATTCACATGATGCCCTTTGTTGGCGGATGTAGCATTATTTATGACTGACAAGATCGGTCATTGGCATCGAATTTGAGGTAATTACTTTTGCTCCGTACTCCACTTGCTTCTCATTCAACTAAAAGGGATCTCGGGATTTTTTTTTTCTCTCTGCCCACTTTCAGTGAATTTCATGGCAGGGAATGAAAGGGCTGGAAATTCCTGGCACTTTAATGCGTCGCTGTGTGAGGCCCAGGCCAGTTTTATGTGTGTGCCCCCTTCCCTCCCCTCCTTCCCCCGCCCCCCTTCAACTTTGGCAATGAAATTTTAACACGTCAGAGGCCCAAGGTAGGAGCGTGACAGAATGTTTATGGAAGGACAGGTCCTCCTTTTGTTCACTACACCATTGGGAAGCTGGTGGAGGAAGTCATATAGGCCACATTGCAGAACTTGGGGGTGGATGGGGATGGAGATGGGGCTTGGAGATAGGTCTTAGAAGGTGGTAGAAGGATCCGGACAGGAGATGGGGAATGGAGTTGTCAGAGATTCATTCATCAGGTTGTTGGTCTTCTGGAGATGGTAGTTCAAGGAAGCTCATGTGGTCACCTGGGTGTGGGATTGAAAGTGAAATCAGGCTGGTGCTTAGGAAAGGTGAGGATGGAAGAAGGTCAAGTATGATGAAGGACAGGAATGACCACCAACGAGCGTATCGGCCAAAGAAGATAGACATGCACGCATTGAAGGTCCACATAGAAACATAGAAAATAGGTGCAGGAGTTGGCCATTCGGCCCTTCGAGCCTGCACCGCCATTCAAGATGATCATGGCTGATCATCCAACTCAGTATCCTCTACCTGCCTTCTCTCCATACCCCCTGATCCCTTTAGCCACAAGGGCCACATCTAACTCCCTCTTAAATATAACCAATGAACTGGCCTCAACTATCTTCTGTGGCAGAGAATTCCAGAGATTCACTACTCTCTGTGTGAAAAATGTTTTTCTCATCTCGCTCCTAAAAGATTTCCCCCTTATCCTTAAACTGTGACCCCTTGTTCTGGACCTCCCCAACATCGGGAATAATCTTCCTGCTTCTAGCCTGTCCAACCCCTTAAGAATTATGTAAGTTTCTATAAGATCCCCCCTCAATCTTCTAAGTTTTAGCGAGTACAAGCCGAGTCTATCCCGTCTTTCTTCATAACAGGCATCACTTACTGGGGGGAGAAAATGTCTTAAAAAAGAGGAAAATTCTTGACTTTACTGTAGACTTTAGACTTTAGAGATATGGCATGGAAACAGGCCTTTCAGCGCACCAATTCTGCGCCGACCAGCGATCACCCCGTGCACCAGCACTATCCCACGCACTAGGGACAATTAAAAAAATTGCCAAAGCCAATTAACATACAAATCTGCATGTGTTTGGAATGTGTGAGGAAACCGGAGCACCAGGAGTAAACCCACGTGGTCAACGTACTAACTCCGTACAGCCAGCACCAATAGTCAGGATCGAACCCTGGTCTCTGGCACTGTAAGGAAGCAACTCTACTACTGCACCACTGTGCCACCCCATTGAGGAAGTACTTAGACTCATATTCATAGAGTGATACAGTGTGGAAACAGGCCCTGCGGCCCAACTTGCCCACACCGACCAACACGTCCCATCTACACTGGTCCCACCTGCCTGCGTTTGGCCCATATCCCATCTGTCCTATCCATGTACCTGTCTAAATATTTCTTAAACGTTGCAATAGAACCGGCCTCAACCACCTTCTCCGGCAGCTCGTTCCATACACCCGCCACCCTTTGTGAGAAAATGTTACCCCTCAGGTTCCTATTAAATCCTCCCCCCCCCACTTAAACCTCTACCCTCTGGTTCTCGATTCTGAGCCTTACTTCTGAACAAAGCTGTGGCTAAAGCAAAGGCTGGTGCCTTGGATGAATGAGGATCATTCTCCTCCATCCATTGGGAATGGAGATTGCCAGGCATCTCCTCTCCTGCCATTGCCACCAAATTGTGGACCATGTGAGATATCTTGGCACCAGAAGGTGTAACAGATGGTGACTCATGGGACACAACTGTTTAGGACCTGTGGCAGGAGAACAAGATGGAATCGGTGCCAACGTTCCTCAGGGACCTACCTGGTGTTGAGGAAGAGTATCCTTGCTTCCCATTAATGATGATATTTCAGATGAATTAATTCCCGGTAAAACACTTTTCCCATGTCTTGAAAGGCCCGTGAATGTTTCTTTATTATTGCTAGAATTTATTTTTCATTTTATTATTATTATTATTCACTGCTGGGCCTCCAACATAGCATTGGGTAGGTTTGCCAGGCTCAGTAATTATCAGGCATTGCAATATAAAAGTTGCGATGCTGCCTGCAAAGGATGCCTGAAAAAGAGCTTTAACATTTTGCTTTTACTGTCACCCAGTGGCATCTCCCCTGACCTACAACTGGAGACAAATCCAGTCAGAACTCTGTGACACTCAACTTCCTAAACAGTGATTAAAACTGAAATCAGCAGCTATTCACCAAGTAGTCCAAACATTGGGATTAGAGATTACATTCTCCAGGAGTCTCCATGAAATTAAAAGAAACATTCTGATTGTTAAGGGCTTGGACACACTAGAGGCAGGAAACATGTTCCCGATGTTGGGGGAGACCAGAACCAGGGGCCACAGTTTACGAATAAGGAGTAAGCCATTTAGAACGGAGACGAGGAAACACTTTTTCTCACAGAGAGTGGTGAGTCTGTGGAATTCTCTGCCTCGGAAGGCGGTGGAGGCAGGTTCTCTGGATGCTTTCAAGAGGGAGCTAGTAGGGATCATAAAAATAGTGGTCGGGATATGGGGAGAAGGCAGGAATGGGTTACTGATTGGGGATGATCAGCCATGATCACATTGAATGGCGGTGCTGGCTCGAAGGGCCAAATGGCCTGCTCCTGCACCTATTGTCTATTGATACCTCATAACTAGCGAGCAAGGGTAGGTAGTTGGGTGTAGTTGAGGAAGGAACTGCAACTGCTGGTTTACACTGAAGATAGACACAAAATGCTAGAGTAACTCAGCGGGACATGCAGCATCTCTGGATAGATGGAATACGTGACTTTTCGGGTCGAGACCCTTCTTCAGACTGAGAGTCAGGTGAGAGGCAGAGGTTCAGCTGCACCTCCTCAAACCTCACCTTCTGTATCTGCTGTTCAGGTGTGGACTCCTATATATCGACAAGACCAAGCGCAAACTCGGCAATCATTTTGTGGAACACCTCCGCTCAGTCCGCCTAAACCTACCTGATCTCCCGGTTGCTAAACACTTTTACCGCCCCCTTCCAATTCCCACACTGACATTTCTGTCCTGGGCCTCCTCCACTGGCATAGTGAGGCCCAGCACAAATTGGAGGAACAGCACCTCATATTTCACTTGGGCAGCTTTTACCACAGCGTTATGAATATTGACTTCTCTAACTTCAAGTAACCTTTGCTTTCCCTCACTCTCCATCCCTCCCCGTTCCTAGTTCTCCGACCAGTCTGACTGTCCACCTGATTAAATGTTATCTCTGAATACTTCGTTGTCACCTTCTTCTAGCTAACAACGATCTATTCTACATTTTCCTTGATCTACATCCCATTTGATGTTTTGTTTTCACACCTTACACTTTATCTCTGTTGCTCCCTCTTTTGCAGATGACACAAAGCTGGGTGGCAGTGTGAACTGTGAGGAGGATGCTAAGAGAATGCAGGTTGGACAGGTTGGGTGAGTGGGCAGTTGCATGGCAGATGCAATTTTATGTGGATAAATATGAGGTTATCCACTTTGATAGCAGAAACAGGAAAGAAGATTATTATCTAAATGGTGTCGTTGGAAAAAGGGGAAGTACAACGGGATCTGGGGGTCCTTGTTCATTAGTCAATGAAAGTAAGTATGCAGGTACAGCAGGCAGTGAAGAAAGAGAATGGTATGTTGACCTTCATAACAAGACGAGTTGAGTATAGGAGCAAAGAGATTTTTCTGCAGTTGTACAGGGCCCTAGTGAGACCACACTTGGAGTATTGTGTGCAGTTTTGGTCTCCAAATTTGAGGAAGGACATTCTTGCTATTGAGGGAGTGCAGCCTAGGCTTATTCCCGGGATGGCAGGACTGTCATATGCTGAGAGAATGGAGTGGTTGGGCTTGTATACTCTGGAATTTAGAAGGATGAGAGGAAGATCTTATAAGATTATTAAGGGTTTGGACACGCTAGAGGCAGGAAACATGTTCCCGATATTGGGGAAGTCCACAACCAGGGGCCAAAGTTTAAGAATAAGGGGTAAGCCATTATGATCGGTGATGAGGAAACACTTTTTCACACGGAGAGTTGTGAGTCTGTGGAATTCTCCACTTCACCCTTCGTCCCTTTAATGACTTCCGCTTTCCGAGCCCCCACGCCCTCATCTTTACTGTGGACGTTCAGTCTGAAGATGGGTCTCGACCCGAAACGTCACCTATTCCTTTTCTCCAGAGATGCTGCCTGACCCGCTGAGTTACTCCAGCATTTTGTGTCTATCTTGATAGTTCTTTAATTGAAGTGCAGCGGTGGCAGGGGCTGGAGGCAGCAATGCTCGGCTAGTTCACTGAAGGGCAGGTGAAATGCTGAGAAGGATCCAAAAATTGGGTTTTATTGTGTGCGAGGAGTACAAATGCCACCAGTCTCTATTGGGTTACAACCAGGCTACTTACACTTGGACATGGACTTGAAACCACATCATGTCAGCACAAAAGGAAAGAATGTAAGACATTGTATCAGTAATAAGTAGGGCAGGATAGACTTGCAGGTTGGTATGTGACCTTTCCTGCTATGCCATACAGGTGTCACAACTCCCCCCCCCCCCCCCCCCTCCCCCTTCATTCTTCACTACCCCTCCCCACTCCATTACTACCTTTACCCAAACATACCGAGCCAGACGATAGGAGTGTGAGCGATTCTTATTCCAACTCCGTGACCATCTGTAAGTTAAAGCAAAGATAGAGAAACATAATTTTGTTTTAAAACCCTCAAAGGAATTTGTGCTGTTGCAAATATTCCTTGATCTGTAACTTTAATAAAGAGCGTGCCCTTTATTCCGAATTTGGAAATTACATTTGGAATGTTTTTTCATGTAGGGCTTGTTCAAGATGCTTTTGTCTCATGTTAGTGATTGTAGCCACACAATAATATCGTCGGTCCCAGGCTGTCTATGTAGGCTGTTAGCGTAGCTTTATTCTTGTTTCATTCCGTCGGGCCTCATTCAACAAACCCAACTATTTCTACTTTCATTTTGTTTTATTTTTGTGACTTTTCGAAGTGCTCGAGGGCAATTGTGCGGCCCGCTTCAAATTTCTCCTGTGTCTTCTACCTGCTAGCCCTTTCAGGGCTGCAAAGAGCTAATTGAATCACCTACACCCTAAATTCCAACATATCCAGCCTTAGTTTCCCTCATCTCATTTTGTAATTTAACCCTTGGAATCCAGGTTTCACGCTTGTAAACACATCCTGCACAAACTTCAAGACCAATATATCCCTCCTAAGGTGTGGTACACTGAGCTGCTCATAATACACCAGGTGCGGTTGCCTGAGGATTCTGTGTGGCTGTAACATAACTTCTATCTTCTTGTAATTCAGTCCTTTGAATATAACCCTAGATTTCATTAGGCTTTTTTAATTACTTTCTTCATTTCTCCAGGGCATTGTAATGCCTTTATTTATAAAAGTCAAATCTAACCTCTTTGAGGTGAAATTCAAGGACATAACATTGGCCCATGTTGAAATCCCCTTGCCACTTCTCCAACTATTTATTCTACGACAGAAGGGGCAGTAGTTGTACAGTTTGATAGCCACAGGGAAGAAGGATCGCCAATCTGTTGCTGAAGGTACTCCTCAGGTTGACCAGCGTGTCATGGAAGGGGTGAGCTGTATTGCAGAGATGCAAATAATGCAGATATGTCTGAGGTCCCAAACCAGGGCAGGACCTTCACGGTGAATAACCATATAACCATATAACCATATAACAATTACAGCACGGAAACAGGCCATCTCGGCCCTACAAGTCCGTGCCGAACAAATTTTTTTTTCCCCTTAGTCCCACCTGCATGCACTCATACCATAGCCCTCCATTCCCTTCTCATCCACATGCCCATCCAATTTATTTTTAAATGATACCAATGAACCTGCCTCCACCACTTCCACTGGAATCTCATTCCACACCGCTACCACTCTCTGAGTAAAGAAGTTCCCCTCATATTACCCCTAAACTTCTGTCCCTTAATTCTGAAGTCATGTCCTCTTGTTTGAATCTTCCCTATTCTCAAAGGGAAAAGCTTGTCCACATCAACTCTGTCTATCCCTCTCATCATTTTAAAGACCTCTATCAAGTCCCCCCTTAACCTTCTGCGCTCCAGAGAATAAAGACCTAACTTATTCAACCTATCTCTGTAACTTAGTTGTTGAAACCCAGGCAACATTCTAGTAAATCTCCTCCGTACTCTCTCTATTTTGTTGACATCCTTCCTATAATTGGGCGACCAAAATTGGGCGACCAGAATAACAGGGCTCGGGGGAGGGTTGTGTAGAGCATAGGCAATAGACAATAGACAATAGGTGCAGGAGTAGGCCATTCGGCCCTTCGAGCCAGCACCGCCATTTAATGGGATCATGGCTGATCATCCCCAATCAGTACCCCGTTCCTGCCTTCTCCCCATATCCTCTGACACCGCTATTTTTAAGAGCCCTATCTAGCTCTCTCTTGAAAGCATCCAGAGAACCTGCCTCCACCGCCCTCTGAGGCAGAGACTTCCACAGACTCACCACTCTCTGTGAGAAAAAGTGTTTCCTCGTCATAGGGATAGCGCACAGTGCAGATTCATAGTTCTGATCTATCTCTCCCTCCTAACCCCATTCTCCTGCCTTCTCCCCGAGAACCAGGAAAGATGTTGGTAAGCTTCAGCTTGAAGATGCTTCTTCAGAACTGGGAAGGAGAGAAACGAAGCTGGTGATGCCACAGCAAGGGTTGGGTAGGGTGTGCCAGTGTGAACAGGAGAACAAGCAGTAGACAAGGTCATCTGCCCAATGAGTGAATGGGAGCAGTTAGGGAGTGACATCATGGACAAAATAATGTAGGAGTCATGAAGACATGCTCAACAGGTCAGACTGGGCATGTGCACCACTACCAGCATGAGAAAAACAAACACAAATTGAGCCAATACATTTGTACCGGCAAGTTACTCCAGCATTTTGTGTCTATCTTTGATTTAAACCAGCATCTGCAGTTCTTTCCTACACACATCCGTACTAGACTAGGCTAGGTGAGGCCGCAATTTGGGCTCTTTGGTGCGTGCTTGCAAAGTCGTCACCAAATCTGAATTTGTTTTCATCAGTGCAGTGGAGATCTCATTGTGAACACCAACCCCATGGTATCATTAGGAGGACTCTCAGGCAGTGTATCGGCATCCAGCAGAAAGTGTCTGAAAGGTGGACAGGGGATAATGACAAAGCACAGGGGTGAGTGTGAGATTACTGCAGCAATGGCATTCGTTTGAATGTTCCTTTCTTCCCAGCAGGGCTGGAATGTGGTTAGTACTCTGCATTTATTCAGGGACATGCGTGATACAAATATGGTGACCAACCCAGGCGACTATTTGCGTGCTAGCCACAGAAGCAGATCCCCAATCACCTATTACAATTGCTCCACACTTTTAAATCTCTACTCCTGCAACAACATTATTTACTTTCCCTTTATCATGTATCTCGTACACTGTGAATGGCTCGATTGTAATCAGGCATTGCATTTCCACTGGCTGGTTAGCACGCAACAAAACCTTTTCAACGTACCTCGGTACACGTGACAATGAACTAAACTGAACTCAAGAAGATTCAAGAAAGTTTATTGTCACATGTCCCAATGAAATTCTTGCTTTGCTTCAGCACAACAGAATATAATAGGCATGAATACAGAACAGATCAGTGTGTCCATATACCATTATATACTGTAAATATATACACACATGAATAAATAAAAACAGATAAAGTGCAAATAAACAGATAATGGGCTATAAATGTTCAGAGCTTTGTTTGAGTTGAGTTTAATAGCCTGATGGCTGGGAGGAAGTAACTATTCCTGAACCTGGACGTTGCAGTCTTCAGGCTCCTGGACCATCTACCTGAAGGTGGCAGGGAGATGAGTGTGTGGCCAGGATGGTGTGGGTCCTTGATGATGCTGCCAGCCTTTTTGAGGCAGCGAGTGCGATAAATCCCCTCGATGGAAGGGAGGTCAGAGCCGATGATGGACTGGGCAGTATTTACTACTTTTTGTAGTCCTGTATCTGCTCAGTAACTGAACTGATACAGACTTTCAAAGTCAAAGAGAAAATCATGACTTCATTGCAGACATAGGGGTTGCACAAAAAGGATCAAGGCCTTTGTGCCCACAAAGTGGTAGTGAATCAAATACCCTTTGCATCATTCCTTCTTTTTCCTGCTCCCATCAGGCTAAGATACAGAAGCTTGAAAACAAGCAGCACCAGACTCAAGAACAGCTTCTTCCCCTCTGTTATCAGGTTCTGAATGGTCTTTCCATAAGCTAGGGTACTGTCCCATTCACCTATATCCCATTGCAAATATTGGACTTTGTCTATGGATCTGTCTTACAATAGACAATAGACAATAGGTGCAGGAGTAGGCCAGCACCGCCATTCAATGTGATCATGGCTGATCATCCCCAATCAGTACCCCGTTCCTGCCTTCTCCCCATATCTCTTGACTCCACTACTCCGCTATTTTTAAGAGACAATGATGTATTACAATGCTGAACACGATATTCTGCATTCTGTATCTACCACTTTGCTTTACCGATTGGACTTGAGTTTGACGATTATATGTATGCATCGTATAATCTGATCGGATTGCATAGCATGCAAAACAAAGCTTTTCACTGTACCTCAGTATGCATGACAATAATAAACCGGACTCCAGATCTCCAGATCTCCAGGTTCTACTATTATTACATTAAGGCCCATGTCTTTGGGATGCAGGAGATAACCAGGGCACCTGGGAGAAACCCAAGTGTCAGACAAGAATATGTTTATGGACAGCACCGAAGGTCAGGATTGAACCCTAGTTGCTGGGACAGCTCTGTAACGTGTCGCCTGTTCAAATAATGCAGGCGTTCATACAGCCAGCAATCTCCACCTCAGTTCACCCTGTGGAAGCAGTGCAGTGGAAGAGTTCATGTTGCTATCACCTGCCCCATTACAGCCCCTTGTCATGAATGATACATTATCTGAGGTGTTGTGGAAGGAGCAGAAAGTGGTGCAGTGGAAGTAACAACACTGGGGCTCAGGGTACAATCCCTACAAAAGTCACAGCAGGTACTTGCTGCTTGGTGGAAGTTTATAAAATTCATAAATGCATAGACAGGGTCGAGAATCAAAACCTTTTTCTCGCAAAATGGAAATGTCAAAGACTAGAGGGCATAGGCCAGAGGAACAAAGCTGTAAATGAGATGTGAGGGGTAGGTTTTGCTTTTACACAGAGAGTGGTGGGTGCCTGCAAAGTCCCATGCACGGAGTGGAGGTGGGGGCAGATATGGTAGTAGCATTTAAGCGTTTGCATTGGCAGATGGATATGCAGAGAATGGAGAGATATGGATCACATAGGCAGAGAACATTGAACATAGAACAGTCCAGGACAAGACTGGCCCTTCAGCCCACAATGTCTGTGCCGAACATGATGCCAAGACCAACTCTTTGTAAGTGTAACACTTGAATTCTGTGCACTGCATCCTTCCTCTATTCACGCTTCCTGATGTACTCATGTGTGGTATGATCTGTCAGGAGAGCACACAAAACAATGCCTTGCACTGTATTTCAATAACATGACAATAATAAATCAACACCAACCCAATCCAGTCCAATAAATGGTCTTGTCCATTGGCCTATATCAATATTAAAATCCTAAGCACAGCAGCATGGATGTATTATGTTTATTATTATGAATATATTATATTATTATCATTTATTATAGAATAGGGCGGCACGGTGGTGCAGCGGTAGAGTTGCTGCCTTACAGCGTTTGCAGCGCTGGAGACCCGGGTTCGATCCCCTTGGGATCTACGGGTGTCTGTATGGAGTTTGTAAGTTCTCCCCGTGACCTGCGTGGATTTTCTCTGAGATCTTCGGTTTCCTCCCACACTCCAAAGACGTACAGGTTTGTAGGTTAATTGGCTTGGTATATGTGTAAATTGTCTCTCGTGTGTGTAGGACAGTGCTAATGTGTTGGGATCGCTGGTCGGCGCAGACTCGGTGGGCTGAAGGGCCCTGTTTCCGTGCTGTATCTCTAAACTTAACTAAAGATAAACTCAATCATAGAGACGTGTGGAATGTGTAAAAAACTCACCAGATCCACACTGATCATCAACCACCCATTGATACTAATGCCCCTGTCCCACTTAGGAAAGCTGAACGGAAACCTCTGGAGACTTTGCGCCAGTTTTTGTCAGTACCTGCTTCCACTACCTGCAACCTCCGGCAACCATCTGCAACCTCCGGGAACCGCATGGAAACCTTGGGTGGGGCGCAAAGTCTCCAGAGGTTTCCGTTCAGGTTTCCTAAGTGGGAAAGTCTACATTAATACCATTTTTTTCCCCACTATGCCAGCAGAGGGGATAGTGAGGCAAGTATTCTCCCCCACTGAAGATGTACTCAGATGAGCACTTGAATTGTCGAGATTTAGGAGTCTGAGAAGCAAGTTTCGGTAAATGGATGAGTTTTGATGGGCTTTGATGGCCAGCATGGACACGTTGAAGGGCCTATTTCTGTACTGGATGGCGGTATGAGCATGAGCAATAACATTTGTTTATTTATAAAGATGCACATCAGTAAAACTTGCCTGTGGCTTTGCAGGGAGCAAAGGAAGACATAGGCAACATCCATTTCACTAATGGCCTGGGCTTTGCTTTTGCCATTCATGTTACATCCAGCAGCCCATAGTTTATTATTGCATTGTGTGGCCCTGATTAGTGTTCTGCTGGCAAGTGTTTGAATTTGGTGCCCTCTGCAGGGAAATCTGTGAACAGATCAAGCACAATTTTAGAGTAATGGAGTCATAGGGCACAGAATAGGGCCCTTTGTTCCAACTAGTCCATGTTGACCAAGGTGCTTATCTGAGCTGTTTCTTAGCCTTCTGCACTCTAGGGGAAAGAAGTCCCAGCTTAACCAGCTTCTATTTATAGCTCAGCAGAACAGTGGTGCTATGGTAGAGTTGCTGCCTCAGACTGAGCACCAGAGATTCGGATTCAGTCCTGACTGTGGGTGCTGTCTGTACGGTGTTTGTACATTCTCCCCGTGACCTGCGTGGGTTTTCTGTGGCTGCTCCAGTTTCCACCCACGCTCCAAAGACACACAGGATTGTTGGCTAATTGGCTTGGTAAAATTGTAAAATTGGCCCCAGTGTGTGTAGGATAGTGTTGGTGTGCGTGAATCTCTGGTCGGTGCTGGCTCGGTGGGCTGAAGGGCCTGTTTCCACGCTGTATCTCTGAACTAAACGAAACTTTCAGTTCCAGCAACAGCCTTGTGATATTTTTTCTGCATCCCTTCCAGCTCGATGACATCCTTCCTGTATCTGGGCGACCAGAACTACGCACAAAATACTCCAAGAATACTTCAGCCCCACTCTTCTGATCTTTGGGCAGGGATCTTCTGGTTAGTTTGCTGCTGGCATTCAATCCATTCGTGGGTCATGGCACCAGACAGCTGAGAGCTTCACCCGATCAAACCTCTTGTCCCTCTTCCAGGTTTACATCCACGCCAGGGTTCACAAGTTCATACGTTCTAGGAGCAGAATAACATCATTCGGCCCATCAAGTCTACTCCATCATTCACTCTTGGCTGATCTATCTTTCCCTCTCAAACCCATTGTCCTGCTTTCTCCCCATAACCCCATGACACCCGTACTAATCAAGAATTTGTCAATCTCCACCTTAAAAGTATCCATTGACTTGGCAATGAATTCCACAGCTTCACCACCCTCTGACTAAATTCTGTGGAATTCTCTGCCTCAGAGGGCGGTGGAGGTTGGTTGGTTGGATACTTTCAAGAGAGAGCTTGATAGGGCTCTTAAAGATAGCGGAGTCAGGGGATATGGAGAGAAGGCAGGAACGGGGTACCGATTGTGGATGATCAGCCATGTTCACATTGAATGGTTCGAAGGGCCGAATGGCCTGCTCCTGCACCTATTTTCATTTTTTTCCTTTTTTATAATTTTATTTATTAGTAGTGTACATTACAATAATATAAGTCAAAAATAACATAATACATTTCTTGTACCACTTCATAAGCTGTAAAAAAAAAGTAAAGAAAGTGAGATAGGATAGTGAGTGTGTGAAAGTGCTAAAAAAAAGACCCTTAGACACAGAGAAATGGAAAAAAAAGTTAAGAAGTAAGCCGTAGAAAAGGAAAAAGAGAAAAAAAAACAGAAGATATGTTAAAAAAAAAAGAGCTAAAAGGGATATACCAACCTGCATATCCTGCACCTATTTTCTATTGTCGAAAGGAAATTCCTCCCCATCTCCTTTCTAAAGGTATGTTCGTTTATTCTGAGGCTACGGCCGCTTCCACTAATAAAAATCCTCTCTACGTTCACTCCATGCAGGTCCATCCTAGATGTTCCTGAGAGAGAATATGCTGTGGCCACAAACACTTTGGCTGGCTTCTGGGTCTATTGGGCATCACAAAGGGTTGAGTGCATTTAGAATAAGAATGATTACATTTTGCGTTGATACTTGCTTGTATGTAGATTTTCTTTTAGATTTGCGTTTCCTTACAATAGTGTGTACTCGTTGCCTTTTGAACCTGTAATAAACTTAATTTTGTGAATTAAATGTGAGAACGAGAGCCATAGTCATACAGCATGGAAACAGGCCCTTCAGTCCAACTTGTCCATGCCGACCAACTAAGCTTGCCCCATTTGCCTGAAATTGGCCCATATCCCTCTAAAGACTGAAGACTGCAACAACCAGGTTCAGGAATAGCTACTTCCCCACAGCCATCAGGCTATTAAACCTGGCTCGGACAAAACTTTGATTATTAATAACCAATTATCTGTTATTTGTACTTTATCATTTTATTTATTCGTGTGTGCATATATTTATATTATGGTATATGGACACATTGATCTGTTTTGTAGTAAATGCCTACTGTGTTCTGTGTGCTGAAGCAGAGCAAGAATTCCATTGTCCTATCACTTGAACTTGAACTTGAACTAAACATTTCCTATTCATGTACCTGTCAAAATGTCTTCATTTTTCAACAGTCTTGATATGCAGAGAATAGAGGGGTATGGATCACATACAGGCAGAGGAGATTAGTTTACTGTAAATCATGATCGGCATGGACATGTTGGGCTGAAGGGTCTGCTCCTGCCCTGTGCAGTTCTATGTCTTTGACTCTTCTTCTGTTGATGTTTTTATTTTTTTTAGAAAACTTTAATAATCCTTGATTTTTTAATAACTTTTATATTAGGTATTATGTGTTCTTGAATGGCAGACATGTTCAGAAACATTAAAATAAGGTGACAATTTTGCCAAAACAGGGGGGGATCTCTCCTGGTCCACACACATATAAGACAATTCTATCACCGGGAGCCCTCCTTTTATCCACATCCTCACCACTCATCTCAAGGAACATTTTCCAGTAGAAAAAAAGTTAAATTGCAGAGAATGGAGAATGCGGGAGATGAAGCAATGGGTGACGTTTCGGGTCGAGTCCCTTCTTCAGACTTGTTCAGACTTCTCGACCCGTAACATCACCCATTCCTTCTCTCCGGAGATGCTGCCTGTCCCGCTGAGTTACTCCAGCTTTTTTTGTGTCTATCTTTGGTTTAAACCAGCATCTGCGGTTCCTTCCTACACATGTGGGAGATGGATACAGGCTGTGCGGCCCACTCAGAAGAATGCAGGCCAAAATGATGATCCAGAATGGCAGTGAAACAACCTCTCCAGTAACTATAAATATTGGCAAAGGTCTTTCCAGCAACCTTAAAGTTCAAAAAGCCACGTTTTTTATGAATGTTATTGATGTACAGATCACTCTCACAGCTCCCTACTGCCCTCTAGTGCAGGATTTGAAAATAACCAACCTTGAACCATTTAATTTATGGACTGTAGTTTAAGAACATGTAATAATAATAATACACTTTATAGTCATTGTAAATACATACAACAAAATTTCAGGTGCACTGCCCGAGCGGAGCTCCAACGTATCAGATAAATAATAACGACAATGGAAGCAGCAAAAACGGCAAGTGAAACTTCTTAAAATTCCATTTGTTTACTTGGCCATATATACATACCAAAGTGAAATTATTTTTTATTAAAATGAAGATGTCTAATGGTATCTTGAGGAAAAATCTGTAAATGTTTACTCTTCAAGTGAAATCTCCACGGCTACCATTTTAGCATGGTCATTATCCAAGCATTTTAAATCTTTCACCTCTCACCCGAAATCTGTCTCGACTCAAAATGTCATCGAACCCACCCATTCCTTCCAGCTAATCTCATTTTTTTTAAATCAATGTCCTGGAGTTTTAGACCACCCTATCTGGGTGAATATGTCCATCCACCTTATCCATGCCCCTCATGAATTAATTTTTTTTAAGGTCCCTGCTTAGCCTTCCTTGCTTCAGAAAAATAGTCCCAAACTGTCCTGGAGTTTTCAGACGGTACAGGAGCCAGGTCATCTAGGGATGAGGATAGCTTCTACCATACAATCACACTTGAACTCGGAGTCCCGCCGATAGCTCCTCCCTCCGAATTGTTTAATTTTTTTTTTTTTATTATTCTGTATCTTCCCTGCTTATTTTTTTTATTTCTTTATGTACAACTACTACGGACTGACGCAAAACTGTTGTACTCATACTTGTATTTGTGCGATGACATTAAAGTTGAATTGAATTGAATTGAATAAGCATAATCAAGGACTAGTCTCACCCCAGTCACTCCCTCTTCTCACCTCCCCTATCAGGTATAGAAGTGTGAAAACGTACACCTCCAGATTCAGGGAGTTTCTTGCCAGCTGTTATCTGGCAACTGAGCCACCCTAGCAATAACTAGAGAGCGGTCCTGAACTACTATCTACCTCATTGGAGACCTTCAGACTATCTTTAATTAGACTTTACTGGACTAAACGTTATTCCCTTTATCATGTTTCGGTACACTGTACAACCTACCAGATCCTTCGACCTCCTGCCAACCCACCTACAGCTCGCGAATTCTCGCTACTCTCCATGGAGGCTTCATTCTAGTCGCCGATAATTGTTCAACATAAAAATTGACAGCGACCATAATGAGGCCGCGACTAGTTCCCAGAATGCGGGAACTCCTCACGACCATGAAGGCGACTCCCCGGCAACCGCCCACGATCATGTGGCGACCATATGAGACCACACCTGGAGTATTGCGTACAGTTTTGGTCTCCAAATCTGAGGAAGGTCATTATTGCCATAGAGGGAGTGCAGAGAAGGTTCACCAGACTGATTCCTGGAATGTCAGGACTGTCTTATGAAGAAAGACTGGATAGACTTGGTTTATACTCTCTAGAATTTAGGAGATTGAGAGGGAATCTTATAGAAACTTACAAAATTCTTAAGGGATTGGACAGGCTAGATGCAGGAAGATTGTTCCCGATGTTGGGGAAGTCCACGACAAGGGGTCACAGCTTAAGGATAACGGGGAAATCCTTTAAAACCGAGATGAGAAGAACTTTTTTCACACAGAGAGTGGTGAATCTCTGGAACTCTCTGCCACAGAGGGTAGTCCGAGGCCAGTTCATTGGCTATATTTAAGAGGGAGTTAGATGTGGCCCTTGTGGCTAAGGGGATCAGAGGGTATGGAGAGAAGGCAGGTACGGGATACTGAGTTGGATGATCAGCCATGATCATATTGAATGGCGGTGCAGGCTCGAAGGGCCGAATGGCCTACTCCTGCACCTAATTTCTATGTTTCTATGTTTCTATGACTGCATAGTCTCCTGCAGTCACCTAAAAAGTCGCCTAAGTGGGACAGGCCCATTAGTTAATAAATTCATCTCAATTTCGCCCAAGCCATTCTGGCAGACGCTCCTCAAATGTATTCATAAAATATATCTTGTTCTTGCCTTAGTTGGAGAGTGCATACTCAGAATACCACAAAAACAGTTGAAAAGTATAAAGTACAAGTTTTACCTCAGGGTATTAATGCTGAAGTATGGCAGCTGTACACTTGAAATATTTTGCTGATAAATAATTCTTAATTTTTACCAATTCACATTTGACTGAAACTAGGATAGTTTGCTATCCACCTGGAAAACACAAAGTTTTCCAGGTGGATAGCTTCAACTTCAACTCCCCCTCCCATTCCCAATCTGACCTCTCTGTCCTGGGTCTCCTCCATTGCCAGAGTGAGCAACATCGGAAATTGGAGGAACAGCACCTCATATTCCGCCTGGGTTGCTTGCGTCCGGATGGCATGAACGTTGAATTCTCCCAGTTTTGCTAGCCCTTGCTGTCTCCTCCCCTTCCTTAACCCTCGAGCCGTCTCCTCCCATACCCCCGTCCTCGGGCTCCTCCTCCTCGTCCCTTTTTCCTTCCTTTTTCCTTTTTCCTTCCTTCTCCCCCCCATCCCCCATCAGTCTGAAGAAGGGTTTCGGCCCAAAACGTCGCCTATTTCCTTCGCTCCATAGATGCTGCTGCACCCGCTGAGTTTCTCCAGCATTTTTGTGTACTTTGGAAAACACAAAGTGCTGGATTAACTCAGTGGTCAGGCAGTATCTGGGGACCGGAAAGGCAGGCGATGCTTCAGGTCGGGGTCCTTCTACAGACCGATCCTGAAAAGTCACCTGTCCATTACCTCCCCAGATTCTCCCTGACCCAGTGAGTTCCAGCATCAACAGTCTCCATCGTGACATCTGCCTGCTGGTTTTACATGACTTGGTCTGCTTTCTCGACCTCTGTCTTTGCAGTTTTTGTTGCTGTAATCAAAACCAGAAAAAGAGGAGGACAGGAAGAGAAGGGAAGAATAAAACAGAATCATTAAAGCTCTGAGAGAGGCCATTTAGCCCGTCGAGGCCATGTCAGCTTCTTCAAGAGCGATCCATTCAATTCAATATCCTCAATCTTTCTCCAAAGCCTTGTATGCTGAATTCTCGATGCAATTACATTTTAAGGGCCCCGGTTTACCCTGTTTTCATCATCCTTTACTGACAGTGAATTCCAGAACAGCATTACCCTCTGCACAAAAAATTTTCCGAAATTTCCTTTGTGATTTTTCCCATCACTTTCAATCTATGTCCTCAGGTTCCCAACCCACTCTCTGGTGAAGACAACGTCTCTCTATTTATGTTGTTGAAACCTATCATCATCTTCTAATTTCTATCATATCTCCTCTTAACCTCTATTGATCTAAGAGCTCCAGCCCACCCTCTACAATCGAACGTTGTAACTGAAATCCTGCACCGCTGGATTATTTCTAGTAAATCTCTTCTCCAACCCCTCTACGACCATCACATCCAGAAAATATGGTGACCAGGGAGAAAAAAAAGCCAATTGAGGACAAGTTTGTGGGCGGCAATAGGATTAACAAACACATCAGAAAGGCTGGCTCCATCCTGGGGGGGGCGGAGTTGGATTCATAGGAGGTGGTCTTGGAGGGGAGGATGCTCCTCAAACTATGGAGCATCCTGGACAATACAGCTCGCTCCCCTCCATGACACACTGGTCAACCTGAGGAAAACCTTCAGCACGGCAGGCACAGGTTATTGATTGAGGACGATCAGCCATGATCACAATGAATGGCGGTGCTGGCTCGAAGGGCAAAATGGCCTCCTCCTGCACCTATTTTCTATGTTTCTATATTTCTATGTTTCTATGTTACTATGTTTAACAGACTGCTTTCACCAAGATGCAGGGCAGAACACCACAGGAGATCCTTCTTCCCTGTGGCCATCAAACTTTACAATCCTCCCCCTTCTGTTTTGGGGTAGACTGAGACTGACTCCCCTCCCGCCCCCGTTTGCACATCCACAATCCTTTCCACTCGTCAATTTAATTTCATGATTCATGTATTTTTTGTTCTTTTTGTTGGCAGTTCAATTTCCCACCTGGGATAAATAAACTTTGATCATATCATATCATAAGTTGTATTGTTTAGTTTAATTTACTGTATTGTCACATGTAGCACGATACTGTGCAAATCATTTGTTGCGTGGTAACCAGTCAGCGGAAAATCTTATACGTGATTATAATTACGCCATCCATGGTGCAAGATAGTAAGCATGCAGGTACAGCAGGCAGTGTGGAGAGCCTTAATTGTGAGAGGATTCAAGGTTAGGAGCTAGGAGGTCCTACTGCAGTTGTACAGGGCCCTGGTGAGACCACACCTGGAGTATTGTGTGTAATTTTGTTTCCTAATTATTTTTTTTTAATTTAAAAAAAAAAAAAAAAATTTTATTAGAAGTTGTGTACATTACAATAATATAAGCCAAAAATAACATAATACATTTCCTGTACCACTTCATATTTTAAACTTTAAAAAGAAGAAAAGTAAAGAAAGTGAAATAGGATAGTATAGCAATGTTACAAAATTTTGAGATTTAAAAAATCAAGTCTGCAATTTATCCCATCAGATAAAGCATAACAATAAGTTTAATTTGACACCTAATTCACTTTCATATCTCAAGTAATAAAAAAGTTATGCCCATTTTCATACTCGGAAATTAGCATCTTGTTCCCTATTGATTTTCTATGGACATAACAAAAAAGCTGTGATCATGGACAGTCAAAAGCCCATAACCTTCTTAAAAATTAAGAGAACTGAATGAAATTTTCAGTTATCATAGATTGAACCATTCTGAAACAAATATAAAATAATCTTACTTGGATGACCTGAAATTAAAGCATATAATTAGTTAGTTACCCAATTGTAGCTAATTTCAAACTTCAATTACTAGATCTAAACATCTATCCATTTCTTAATAAATGATTAACATTTTTAAATAGCCTAAGTGTCCAAATAATATTCACAAATAATTCACAATAAAACATGATTTTTAAATAACATTTACATCAATTTATAGGCCAAATGGAAGGAATTTAGTGTCCAATTGCTGTAAATTAAAGTCATTTTTAATCTGCTTTCTAGTGGGTTCCTGTGAACGCGCTGGTTTAGAACGTTCACATTGCGCTGGATTTATGTCCTCAAATTCCCAGAAAAATACTGCGGGATATAAAAAGCCCAAAATGAGCAACTCGCTATAGTAAACTTTATATACAGGGTTCTTAAGAAGCCCCTTTTAATGTAAAAATAAGGTACATACCTTTAATTGTTTGCTTTATAAAACCCTGGGGCTGCGAGAGGTTGCGGGTTGAGAGAGTGATTTTTAAACTACTATAACTATTATACAAGGCCATAAAAACGAATAATACCTTTTGCGACGGGGTCTTTCAGCGATTTTCCGTTAATGATTTACTAGGCTGAACATTTTCGATTGCAACAGCCTAGTAAAAATCGCGTTTTAAACCCGCCCCCTCTAAACAGCGCCAAAATCACACACACGGGGCTGGGACAGATTCTCAATGACGATTCAGGTAGGCTTTGTAACATACCTAGATAGTAAGTGGGTGAAAGAGTGATCAAAAAAAGACCCTTAGACACGAAAAATTCATTAAAAAAAGTTCAGTAGTAACTCATAGAAAAAGAAAACGAGAAAAAGAAAACAGAAGATATATTAGAAGTAGAAAAAAGAGACAAAAGGGATATACCAACTTCGTATTTTTCCTCACCCCTCACCAGGTCCTGAAACCATTTATTTTCAGAATTCTGTTGCACCTTATACTTGTAGTAAGTCGATAAATGGAGACCAAATCTTTTGGAAATGGTCTGGTTTGCCTGCTAGAAGGAATCTCATATCTTCCAGGTGTAGCATTTCGGACATATTTGAAATCCACATATTTATTGTTTCCTAATTTGAGGAAGGATATTCGTGCTATTGAAGGAGTGCAGTGTAGGTTCACCAGGTTAATTCCTGGGATGGCGGGACTGACGTATGATGAAAGAATGGATCGACTGGGCTTATATTCGCAGGAATTTAGAAGGATGAGAGGATATCTTATAGAAACATAAAATTCTTAAAGGATTGAACTGGGTAGATGCAGGAAAAATGCTCCCAATGTTGGGGGTCCAGAACCAATGGACACTGTTTAAGAATAAGGGGTAGGCCATTTAGGACTGATATGAGGAAAAACTTTTTCATCCAAAGAGTTGTGAATCTGTGGAATTCTCTGCCACAGTTGGCAGTGGAGGCCAATTCACTGGATGTTTTCAAGGGAGAGTTAGATTTATCTCTTAGGGCTAATGGAATCAAGGAATATGGGCAAAAAGCCAGAACGGGGTACTGATTTTGGATGATCAGCCATGATCATATTGAATGCTGGTGGTGGCTCGAAGGACCGAATGGCCTACTCCTGCACCTATTTCCTATATTCTATGTACAGATACATGATAAAAGAATAGTGTTTAGTGCAAGATAAATTCCAGTAAAGACAATAGACAATAGACTCTGCTATCTTTAAGAACTCTATCTAGCTCTCTCTTGAAAGTATATAAAGAAGTCCACTGCCCTCTAAGGCATAGAATTCCATAGACTCACAACTCTCTGTGAGAAAAAGTGTATCCTCGTCTCCATTCTAAATGGTTTACCCCTTATTCTTAAACTGTGGCCCCTGGTTCTGGACTCCCCCAACATCGGGAACATGTTTCCTGCCTCTAGCGTGTCCAAACCCTTAATAATCTTATATGTTTTAATAAGATCCCATCTTATCCTTCTAAACTCCAGAGTATACAAGCCCAGCCACTTCATTCTCTCAGCATATGACAGTCCCGCCATCTCGGGAATTAACCTTATAAACCTACGCTGCATTCCCTCAATAGCAAGAATGTCCTTGCTTAAATTAGGGGACCAAAACTGCACACAATTCTCCAGGTGTGGTCCCACTAGGGCCATATACAACTGCTGAAGGACCTCTTTGCTCTTATACTCAATTCCTCTTGTTATAAAGGCCAACATGCCATTCTCTTTCTTCACTGCCTGCTGTACTTGCATGCTTAATTTCATTGACCGATGAACAAGGACCCGCCAGATCCCGTTGTACTTCCCCTTTTCTCAACTTGACACCATTTAGATAATAATCTGCCTTCCTGGTTTTGCAACCGAAGTGGAAAACCTCACATTTATCTGCATTAAACTGCACCTGCCATGCATCTGCCCACTCATCCAACCTGTCCAAGTCACCCTGCATTCTCAGCATCCTCCTCACAGTTCACACTCCCACCCAGCTTTGTGTCATCTGCAAATTTGCTAGTGTTACTTTGAATCCCTTCATCTAAATCATTGATGTATATTGTAAATAGCTACGGTCCCAGCACAGAGCCTTGCGGTACCCCACTAGTCACTGCCTGCCATTCTGAAAGGGACCCGTTAATCCCTACTCTTTGTTTCCTGTCTGCCAACCAATTCTGTCCATGTCAGCACTCTATCCCCAATACCATGTGCCCTAATTTTGCCCACTAAGCACCTTTGTGGGACCTTATCAAATGCTTTCTGAAAGTCCAGGTACGTTACATCCACTGGCTCTCCCTTGTCCATTTTCCTAGTTATATCCTCAAAAAATTCCAGAAGATTAGTTAAGCATGATTTCCCCTTTGTAAATCCATGCTGACTCGGACTGATCCTGTTACTGCTATCAAAATGTTAATTCATCTTTTATAATTGACTCCAGTATCTTCCCTGCCACCGATATCAGGCTAACTGATCTATAATTCCCTGTTTTCTCTCTCCTGCCTTTTTTTAAAAGTGGGATAACATTAGATACCCTCCAATCGACCGAAACTGATCCTAAATCTATAGAACATTGGAAAATTATCACCAATGCGTCCATGGTTTCTAGAGCCAATTCCTTAAGTACCCTGGGATGCAGACCATCAGGCCCTGGGGATTTACCAGCCTTCAGTCCCATCAGTTTACCCAACATCATTCCCTGCCTAACGTGGATTTCCTTCAGTTCCTCCATCACCCCAGATCCTCTGGCCACTACTATATCAGGAAGAATGTTTGTGTCCTCCTTAGCGAAGACAGATCCAAAGTACCTGTTCAACTCATCTGCCATTTCCTTGTTCCCTATAATAAAATCACCTTTTTCAGTCTTCAAGGGTCCAACTTTGGTCTTAACTATTTTTTTCTTCTTCACATACTTTTACTATCCTCCTTTATATTCTTGGCTAGCTTACCTTCGTACCTCATCTTTTCTCCCCGTATTGCCTTTTTAGTTATCTTCTGTTGCTCTTTAAACATTACCCAATCCTCTTGCTTCCTGCTCATCTTTGCTACATTGTACTTCTTCTCTTTTATTTTTATACTGTCCCTGACGTCCCTTGTCAGCCACGGTCATCCCTTACTCCCCTTGGAATCTTTCTTCCTCTTTAGAATGCACCTTCTGTATTATTCCCAGAAATACCTGCCATTGTTGTTCCACTGTCATCCCTGCTAGGGTATCTTTCCAGTCAACTTTGGCCAGCTCCTCCCTCATGGCTCCATAGTCCCCTTTATTCAACGGTAACACAGACACCTCCAATTTACCCTTCTCCCTCTCCAATTGTAGATTAAACTTGACCATATTATGGTCACTCCCTCCTAATGGCTCCTTAAACTCATTCCTTTATCAAATGCGATTCATTACATAACACTAAATCCAGAATTGCCTTCTCCCTGGTAGGCTCCAATAGAAGCTGCTCTAAGAATCCATCATGGAGGTACTCCACAAACTCCCTTTCTTGGGGTCCAGTACCAACCTGATTTTCCCAGTCTACCTGCATGTTAAAATCTCCCATAACAACCGTAACATTACCTCTACTACATGCCAATTTTAACTCCTGATTCAACTTGCACCCTATATCCAGGCTACTATTTGGGGGCCTGTAGATAAGTCCCAATAGGGTATTTTTACCCTTACAATTCCTTAGTTCTATCCATACTGACTCCACATCTCCTGTTTCAATGTCACCCCTTGCAAGGGACTGAATTTCATTCCTCACCAACAGAGCTCCCCCTCCCCCTCTGTCCACCTGTCTGGCTTTTCGATAGGAGGTATACCCTTGAATATTCAGTTCCCAGCCCTGGCCCTCTTGCAGCCATGTCTCTGTCATTCCCACAACATCATACTTGCCAGTTTCTAACTGAGCCTCAAACTCATCCACTTTATTTCTTATACTTCGCGCATTCATATACAACACTTTGACCTCCCCTCTCTGGGGTTATGGAGACAAGGCAGGAGAATGGGGTTGAGGGGACGATAGATCAACCATTATTGAATGATGGAATAGACTTGATGGGCTGAATGGCCTAATTCTGCTCCTATCATTTATGAAATTATGGACACTGGACATTGTCTGTGGAACTGACGTGCTACAATGCTCAGGACTACATTCTGCACTCAGTTTCTTCCCCTTTGCTCTACTTGTCTTTGACTTGATTTTATTTATGTATAATGCATCTGATCTTTTTGGATGGTGTCGAAAGCAAAGCTTTTCACGGCACCTCAGTACACAATAACAACAAACCTAAAACTTGAACTGTTCCCCTGATTGAAAGTAGGGGCAAGGGATGCATAAAAATATGGTTTAAAAGAGATAGTTTGTGGTAGAGAACATACATTATATTTACATTCCTTATTGATCTTGGATTAACGATCAATTTTAGCAATGGAGATGACAACTATGGTACTTTGATTTTTAGTTTAGTTTAGTTTAGAGATACAGCGCGGAAACAGGTTCTTCAGCCCACCAGACCATTCAGTGAACCCACATATTAATACACGAGTGACAATTTTACAATTTACATTTATACATTCATACCAAGCCAATCATCCTACAAACTTGTACGCCTTTGGAGTGTGGGAGGAAACTGCAGGTTACGGGAAGAAGGTATAACCTCCGTACAGAGAGCACCCGTAGTCAGGATCGAACCCGGGTCTCTGGCGCTGTAAGGCAGTTGCTCTACTGCTACGCCACTGTACCACCCATATCTCTCTCTGTTGATAGATGCCTAAACAGGTTCTCCACCATAACTGTTCAAATTTTAATCTCTTATATTTAAGGAAATGGAGATAATGGATGCACCAGTGAGAATAACTGGAATTAAATAAACGACTTGTTTTAATGTGGACAAAGATATCCAAGGAAAAGAACAAGCTCTGGTTTAGGAAGTTGGGGGCAGCAGAGAGCCCATGATGAACCCTATCCATTTAACCTGGATGACCCAATGATGCTTTATTGTCACCAATACCTATTTACAGTGAAATGTTTTGCTT
The DNA here is from genome assembly GCF_028641065.1 of Leucoraja erinaceus. Lineage (NCBI taxonomy): Eukaryota > Metazoa > Chordata > Chondrichthyes > Rajiformes > Rajidae > Leucoraja > Leucoraja erinaceus. Next base: position 69,381,483 of record NC_073383.1, on the reverse strand, counting down.
TTGCATACAACCTGGTAAAACCATGCAACAGACCTCACCTAGACAGTGCACGTGTAACCATGTTCCTGGCACCAACTAAGTACCAAAAGTTCAATAAACATTCCTACCTACTGCCTGCCGCTGCACATGGCAGTGGGCCTCCTCCGCAACAGCCCCCCACCCCCATCCCCCCCCGTCGGGTCCCTCTTTCGTTCTTTTGTGCATCCTTTGATGAATGCAGCTCCAACAGCGCTCGACAATTTGGACAATACAATCTGGTACTACCTGCGACTTTCATGGCCCCGTGGCTGCAGATCTAACAAATGTATTAAATAATAAGCAACACATACGTCCATCTAATGAAAAAATTACAGGACTAATTTTTATACTGGGACCATGTAATTACTTTAAAACAAATGAAGGATGACTGGTTTAGATCGAAACTTTCTAAATGTTCTGTGATTTTTGTAACTTTGTTTACTTTTATCAACGGAAAGTTTAATCAGATGATTTTTTAATGTATATACAATTACAAAATGTTGGAAGTCTGAAATTAAAAGTGGAAAAACTGAAAATACTTAATAAGATAATTACTAACCAACACCAGAATAAATTTAGAGGGTTTGTTAGGCAGAGGCTAATTAGAACATGCAAATTACTTCACGGGAAGTTATGGAGGGAAGTGTCATTTACGCTGTAAGCTGAAAAGAACATAAAATGCTTTAGATGGAGTTAGACAGAATAGGTGGGAGGGTAGTGCTTGATGTTGGCACGCTCTGGGATGTGAATATCATTGACCCTGAGAGCATTTATCGTCCATCTCCATGTGACATGTCCATGATTTATTAGGGGTGGCACGGTGGCGCGGCAGTAGAATTGGTGCCTTGCAGCAAAAGCAGCACCGGAGACCCGGGTTTGATCCCGACTACGAGTGCTGTCTGTACGGAGTTTGTACGTTCTCCCCGTGACCTGCATGGGTTTTCTCCGATACTCCAAAGATGTACAGGTTTGTATGTTAATTGGTTTGGTAAATGTAAAAATTGTTCCTAGTGGGTATAGGATAGTGTTAATGTGCGGGGATCGCTGGTCGGCGCGGACCCGGTGGGCCAAAAGGGTCTGTTTTTCCAAACTAAACTAAACTAAGTTATGAACTGAATCAGCCAGGTGATGAAGGTTTTCAAAATTAATTAATTTGAGGATGTATCCTTTCCCTCATGTAAAATGTCCTATTTCAACACTGGGGAGTTATACCTGCAGGGAATATAGACACACAATGCTGGAGTAACTCAGCGGGTCAGGCAGCATCACTGGAGAAAAGAATTAGGTGACATTTTGGTTCAAGACACATCTTCAGACTGAGAGTCAGGGGAGAGGGAAACTAGAGGCATGAAAAGGTTCAGAACAATTCAGAGCCAGCACCGAAGACCAAGGAAAGGTGGAGCCCACAATTGTCACGTTGTCTGTGGAAGAGGTGACAACAAAGGGATATATGGATGCAAACAGTGGAACCAGCAGGGAGCAACTAGTGGACATGCTGCCTCACAGTTCCAATGATCCGGATTCAAACTTGATCTCTGGGTGCTGTCTGTGTGGAGTTTGCACATTCTCCCTGTGGGCTGCCCCCAGTTACTCCAGCATCTTAGAGGAGCCTGGGTTGGTAGGTTAATTAGCCACTGTTACTTTTCCCCAAGTGTGCAGATTAGTTGTAGAATCTGTGGTTGGTCTGTGCTTTCTGTGGGGTTGATGAACTCAAATCCTAAATTACAAATTACATAGAAACATAGAAAATAGGTGCAGGAGTAGGCCATTCGGCCCTTCGAGCCTGCACCGCCATTCAATATGATCATGGCTGATCATTAAACTCAGTATCCCGTACCTGCCTTCTCTCCATACCCCCTGATCCCCTTAGCCACAAGGGCCACATCTAACTCCCTCTTAAACATAGCCAATGAACTGGCCTCAACTACCTTCTGTGGCAGAGAATTCCAGAGATTCACCATTCTCTGTGTGAAAATTTTTTTTTCTCATCTCGGTCCAAAAAGATTTCCCCCTTATCCTTAAACTGTGACTCCTTGTTCTGGACTTCCCCAACATCGGGAACAATCTTCCAGCATTTAGCCTGTCCAACCCCTTAAGAATTTTGTAAGTACTCCATAAAGTACTTGACGAGGGCGGCACGGTGGCGCAGCGGCAGCGTTGCTGCTGGTCGGCACGGATTTGGTGGGCTGAAGGGCCTGTATCTGCGCTGTGTCTCGAAATTAAAACCTAAAGTGATATCTATCTATTCCTGGTTAAGAAGGAACTGCACATGCTGGAAAATCGAAGGTAGACAAAAATGCTGGAGAAAGACTGGATAGACTTGGTTTATACTCTCTAGAATTTAGGAGATTGAGAGGGGATCTTATAGAAACTTACAAAATTCTTAAGGGGTTGGACAGGCTAGATGCAGGAAGATTGTTCCCGATGTTAGGGAAGTCCAGGACAAGGGGTCACAGCTTAAGGATAAGGGGGAAATCCTTTAAAACCGAGATGAGGAGAACTTTTTTCACACAGAGAGCGGTGAATCTCTGGAACTCTCTGCCACAGAGGGTAGTTGAGGCCAGTTCATTGGCTATATTTAAGAGGGAGTTAGATGTGGCCCTTGTGGCTAAGGGGATCAGAGGGTATGGAGAGAAGGCAGGTACGGGATACTGAGTTGGATGATCAGCCATGATCATATTAAATGGCGGTGCAGGCTCGAAGGGCCGAATGGCCTACTCCTGCACCTAATTTCTATGTTCTATGTCTATGTTTCTAAACCCAGTGGGTGAGGCAGCATCTATGGAACGTAGGAAATAGGCGACGTTTCGGGTCGGAAACAGTGCCTATTTCCTTTGCTCCATAGATGCTGCCTCACCTGCTGAGTTTCTCCAGCATTTTTGTCTACCATCTATCTATTCCTGGAACCCCTTCAATCTGCCTGTAATGCGAGGATGTACATGGATTAAACTGCAGGGGGGCAGAGGTAGGTTCCCAGCCACAGTCAGAGGAAATCGGAAACACAAACACCTGAATGATCTGCCAGTAGAGGTCAGCAAAGCACAGAAGAGCACCAGCAACTCCAGTGGGGAAAAAAAGTCTGAATTTAAAGCATCCGTAACCAATGCAGACATTGCGACGGTTTCATATGAATTCTGAAAATATAGATTTTAATATGCTGGCCTAAAAAAAATGATCACATCACACCCGTCCCAGAAAAAAAAGTAGTTGATATAAAATGATTGGAATCACAACATAACGTGTGTGTTAATTTCAGTGTTAAGAAAGAACAAAAAAAATCTCGTTCCAAAGTTACATGAATAATTTAGAAAGAATATCAAACATTGGGGAAAACGCATGGCTTTGATTCAAGGTATATACCAAATTCGTGGATTGTTTTTGTTGTTCGAAATTCGTGCATTGTGTGCATCATTCTGCATTTCTCTGGCACAATAAAAGTTAAAAAATATATAAGACTCTACATTTGATATTCAGAAAACGCAGCTTGGCATAAGGCGAAAAAAAAACCCCAAACTGCAAGAAAGTAGCTCGAAAGAATCTCTGATAAATCCATTCCCGGGTTTCTGAAACTCCGTCTTTGGGAACGAACTGCTACCGAGTAACAAATGATTGGGACTCACCGGGGGGAGAAAAGCGGGGAAAGGATCAAGTCAGACAGTCACACACACAACTACTCCAGTGAATGCTATTGCTGGTCAGAGTTATTGACTAGTGGGACTGAGAGAGAGGAGGGGAGAAAGAGAGAGGGGCAGAGTGTGTGTGTGTGTGAGAGAGAGAGAGAGAGAGGGAAAAAAAAAGTTTGGAAATTGTCCTCTGCCCTCCCTCTCGGCGAACTGAGCAGAGAGGAAAGTCTTTTTTTTTATTCCCGCGTGTATCTTGTCTAAGGAGTCACGGCGCAGGCAGACACGCCGGCAGCGGTCCCAACTCGTCAAAGTCCGACACTGAATTGAATCCTTAAAAACGCACACACACACACAGAGAACAGGCGCTGATTTCTTCGCTGTTACTTAAAACCGTTTTGGGAGCTTTACTTTTGACGTGTGGAATTTTGTTTTTTGGCAGTCTGCTTTTGCTGATAACGGTTTCAGTAGTTTCTTGTTTTGTTTTTAAAAAAACATCTTCTGTATGTGAGGTTATTTCGTTTTTTTCTTTAACGTAGTTGTTTCTTGAGTGTTTGAAGACTCGCAGCCAAGCACACGGATCAGATTTCACACCAAAATCTTCACTGCTAACCAGGTAAAAGTTTTGCATTTCCCCAGTTTGTTTAAAAAAGGACTGCACTTCCTTGCGGTACCTGCCCGTCTCGCTGTACTTTTTTTTATTATTAACTACGGCTTTCACTTAATTGATGCAACTTTGTTAAATATTGTTTATGCTCTTTTCGAAACTTTTTGCCGCTGGGTTTTGGGGGGGAAGAGGAATTGTGATTCTCAGTAAACCGTGACTTTCTTGTGCGGGGTGGGAATTTAAAAAAAAAACTTCCCCAAAAAAGTTTACAAACAAACTGCTGTTCGTTCACGCTCCTTTCCCAAACGCTGCCCTCTTTTGTCCTGATTACCTTTTATGGAATTCCAAATATTTTTTCGTTCTTTGCAACCTGATCCCAATTTTTTTTTTTTTGACGGGTATTTTGTTGAGTGTCGGGCGCCAGGCTTATTAAGGAGTTGAAATTAGAGGGGGCGGAGGGGTTGTTAGGGGAAGTAAATCTCTCTCTTTTTGTGCGGAAAGGGAGACTCGTATGGAGCAGAACAATGTTCGACGGCAACTTTCCTTATCGTTGTCACTCTCTTTAGTCGATCCCCTCCCGCCCTATGTGTAATATTGCTTTGTGCGATATTTTGATTGCTACCCTTGTACCAGTGAGTTTGGCAAAGAGGCGCCCTTGTATGTTTCCAGTTGCAATTTCGGAGCCCAAATTTTCCTTCTACCTCTCCCGGTAACCAGAAACGGGTCTTCCCCTGAGTTTTACATTACGTGAAACTCCTAACCCAATTCATGGTTACAACTATTTTAACTATCCAATTTACCATCATCCTGCGCTGGGATTAACTCTGCGCCTTGGCATCACTTTCAGCCTTTAAGAGCAAACTGTGTTAGCAACTGCGTGTTTTCTTTAAAGCAAATAAAAATCAGGGGAGCTGCAGCTGCGAAAAGTACGCTGTTCCTTCATCTAACTACCCCCAACCTCCCTCCCCAGCCGAGGCGCAAAACTTCACTGCACTGATTTGACCTTAAAGGTACAGTGCTGCAGGAATATAGCCGAGATATTGTTACTTACTAAACGTACACATGTGAAGATACTGCTGCTGCACTTCACAACGTAGAGTGATGTCAATGTAATCATTGTAATGTCTTTTTTTCTTCTTGATTTATTTTATTGATAATAATTATTAATTGGCAACTGGCAATACCCCCCAGTGAAGTGTGAGACGCTCACGGGGTACTTCGTGGACCTCTGAGAGGGAAAAATAAAGGTCTTGGTCCAATCATGAAAGCACGTGATCGTTCTATTAAGGGGGGAAAGCATTTTAACTTTTAAGATGTCTTATGTTTTGGCCAAAAAAAAACCCGTTCTGGATTAATTGCATGAAAGCTTATTTCTCTGCAAACTTTGTAATCTTGAAATTATCCAACTGCTATTTTTTTTTAAAACGTTGGCATCAGTTTGAATTGTGGTTTTCCAAATGTACTTTTTTTTTGTGTCTGTGCAGTTTTGGCTTGCAGAGAACACATTTGTGATTGCATTTAAGGATAAAAGTGGTAATTTAGTAAAGCAGCACTAGGAAATAGTTTTTTTTAAGCAAACACCCAACATATTATGTACAAATCTGGATGTCTAAATTACACTTACAATTTCTTGGATCATTCTGTGGTGTAAGGCCAATTTGAAGGGAAACTTCTATGAAGTCCAACAACATGAATCGTGTAGAACCATCTTGCTTATTTACTCCAAATCGGCCTCGTTGAAAGAACTACAGACAATTGACTGGAATTTGGTTAATTAGTTAGCTGACAGTTCAGCGTTACCATCAGGCAACATTATATTGAAAATTCGCCTTGATACCAGTGTTTACTCTTGTTTACAATGTGTATGTTTGATGCCATGTCTGATGGTTCTTAATGCCCTAGTGGTATTTTGAATACTCACAGTTTCGACATGTGGAAACGTTGATTTAATTATCTTGCATGCCCAGAAAGGCTCGTGTTGTCTTTTAGTAATATATATATTTAGTTTTCAGTAAGCCCTTCTTTATCTCTCCTGCTTGAACTGCAGCTTGTGTGTTGTCACATCTTGAGGTCATTTTGGAAAATTTGTATCAGCAGATCTTATTGGTGACGAGCACGGATGTTGTAAGATCACGTGATAGGAGCAGAGTTAGGCCATTTGGCCCATCAACTCTTCTCTGTCATTAATGGCTGATCTATCTCTCCCTCCTAACCCCATTCTCCTATCTTCGCCCCATAATTCCTGACACCTGTACTAATCCAGAATCTGTCTATCTCTTCCTTAAAAATATCAATTACCTTGAGCTCCTTGGCCTTGTGTGGCAAAGAATTCCACAGATTCACCACCCTCTGATTAAATAAATTCCTCCTCATCTTTCTAAAGGAATGTCCTTTAAGTCTGAAGCTATGACTAGTCCTAGACTCTCCCACTAGTGGAAACATCCACTCTATCTGAGCCTGTCACTATTCGGTGAAATTCAATGAGATACCTTTGATTCTGTGGTCCGAAGCAGGCTGTTATAGTGACTGAGAGGTGGTTTACAAAGGCATGCATATTTTAAAGATGTACTTCCAAGTACCCTGGGTGCCGGTTTCATAGGATAAGTTGCTGGACCATTACAGCGATCAAACATATTTTAATTCTACCATGACTTCTGGGGAATTAAAATCTAAGTAATTAAACAAATCGGGAATGAAAAGCATGTATCAATTAGAAAACTACAACGCTACCAGATTGTTTAAAAAAAAAAAATGGTATCATTCAGGAAAAGACTTAGGCTGGACAACTGTGTGATTTTAAATCTACATTTCTTCCCCCTTTGGGGCAGGTATATAGATAAAGTAGGTTTAGAGGGATATGGGCCAAAAGCAGGAGTGTAGATGGGGCAGGTTGGGCCGAAGGGCCTTTTTCCACGCTGCATGACTCTGTGACTACAGCATTGCGATTGATTCCCAACTGACCTTAAACTAATTGTAACAATAATAGTAACAACAGAGATAAGCCCCTAGGCCCAATTTACAAATGCCCAACCAATCTAAGCTAGTCCCATTTGCCCACGTTTGGTCCATATCCCTCTGAACCTTTCCTGTCCGTGAACCTGTCCAAACGTCTTTTAAATGTTGCTATTGTAAGGAAACAATTCAGGAAATAGTCCAGGAAGCAATTAGGGAAGGGCAATAAATGATGGCTGTGCACTTCTCAACAGGAGTGATAACAATTTTCGGGAGTGCTGTGTCTCCTCAGCAGAGAGAGAGAGAGAGAGAACATACGGTGACAGAGCCTGGAAATGAAAGCACAGCACAACATGTTGGACACACGGACATAATTTCTAATTGAGTGGGAAGGAACTGCGGATCCTGGTTCATACCGAAGATTGACCCAAAGTGCTGTAGTAACTCAGCTGGTCAGGCAGCATCTCTGGAGGAAAGGAACAGTTGACGTTTCGGGTCAGAACTCGAAGAAGGCAGTCTGAATAAGGGTTCCGACCTGAAACATCACCTTTTCTCCAGAGATTCTGCCTGACCTGTTGAGTTACTCCAGTATTTTGTGTCTGTCATCATTTTTAATTGCTAGGTTTGCTTGAGCAGACTCTTAACTGATTACTCGGTCATTAAAATCATTAAAATGTACTGCTGGAGGTGCTGCTATAGATTGACTTGCATACTTGCTTATAAGCTGAAGCACAAATCATGTAGCCTTCAGTTTTAATGTTTTATGAGTTTTGAGTGTGGATTTACCGCACAATTCATAATTGTAAGTTAGCAATCTAATGGCACAGTGAAAACATTAATGTGAATTTTGCTTCTGTTTTGATGTAACTCTTCAATTAAAAAAAAAAAAAATCATATTCTGGGGAGCACATGTACTGACATAAACATGAGTAATTTAATTATTATGGAGTGTGTGGACTGGCACATGAGCGATGTGGTGACTCCTTTGAGTACTGGGGCTGCGGTGAAGATTGTGGAGACTGTAAATAGGTTGATCTTCACTGGCTCTGGGGCTGCAGAGCCAGCCACTCACACTGGGGCTGTCATGACCCTTCACTGGGGCTGCGGTGACCTTCACTGGCACTGAAGATGCATTGACTGCCACTGGCTCTGGAAATATTCTGATTACCAGTGTCGCTGGAGTTGTAGTGACTGCCACAGTGGTTGCGGTGATCGGCACTGGGTCTGCAGTGTATAAAGGATCTACGGATGCTGGTTTACACTGAGGATAGCCACAAAGTGCTGGAGTCATTCAACGGGTCAGGCAGCATCTTCGGAGTAAAAGGAATAGATAACGTTTTGGGTACATGCCCTTCCTCGGGGTTTGTAGTGACTGTTAAGGGCCTGACCCACTGTACGCGGTAATTCAAGAGTTCTCCCGAGTTTGTCCGTAGCGGGTCGGTAGGAGTTTGTGGATGTCTCGTAGCGGCTCGTACGAGTAACGGTAGGTACTCGGGAAATCCGGTAAACTCGTGACGTTTTTTCAACACTGTGAAAAATGTCCACGAGTAAAAAAATACTCGTGATGAAAAAGATTGTTACTTTTTATTTGTACGAGACATCCACGAACTCCTACGGACCTGCTACGGACATTGTCCCAGTTCGAATCGGGTGGGGGGGGGAAATTCGGAGAACTCTTGTATTATCTCGTACAGTGGGACAGGCCCTTTACTGGTTCTAGGGGTGTGGTACCTGGCACTGTGGATCAGATGATTAACGTTGGATTGGCAGTGTTCTGATGGGGTGTGGAGAATGATAGCCATGCTGAGGATATGGTGACTGACAGTAAGTTGGGCATGGTTGAACTGTGGATGATGGGGATGTGCTCACTGACACTAGTGTCGGGTACGGTGATTGACATTACTGCTGGGAACCTACTGTCTAAATGTCAGTAACAGCGAAATAATAATTGACACGAATAACAGGGATATGGTCTCTGAAATTATCACTGGTGATGTTGGGACTGATGCTCGGAGGGCAATATGGTGACTGACTGTTACTTTGGCACATGGTGGCTTACAAAAACACTGGTCTTGTGCCGACTAACATTAGCTATACTCTGCACTCTGTATCTGTCCTTTGCCCAACTTGCGTTTGACTTGATTGTATTTATGTGTAATATTATCTGATTTTGTTTTGCCTGCTGTCCAATTAAGTTTTGCACTGTGCCATGGTACACGTTTAATTTAGAGATACAGCATGGAAAAAGGGCCCTTTGGCCCACCAAGTCCAGGGTGACCATAGATCACCCATTTATACTACTACAGGTGCACAACCAATCCGAAATTCCAAAAAAGAAAAGCTCCGAATAGCGGACGTTTTTTCAGTCCTTGAAGAAAGGTCCTTGAAGACATTCACTGAGGGCGGCCCGCAGAGGTGACAGCGGGACCTCCGGTCGGTCCTCGAAGAAAGGGGAACTAAATCCCCATTCATAAAAGAGAAGGTGAGGGTATATTGCGCGGGAGGGTTAATAATTGGCAATCTGCTGCTGCCTGCCCGCTGAGTTAAAACGTTCCCACGCAAGACTCACGATACACAGTGTATCGTGAGTCTTGCGTGGGAACTTTTTAACTCAGCGGGCAGGCAGCAGCAGATTGTCGCTCCCTTCAGTTTCACCCCACCTACCCCCCTCTGCTTCCCGGCCATGTTTGTGACCCCTTCCCTCCCCTCTCCAGCTCCCCGCCCATTGCACCGGCGAGGGGGCTTTGCACTGTCTTCACGTTGGCGATGCCAGCAGGTCAGTGCCAGTCACCGGAGACATCAGGACCAACAGGACACCGACCCCCAGGCCCACTGCAAGCACGGAGATCCCAGAGACCCACAGCCAGCAGCAGCCCAGCCCCGTTCCAACTCCAGAGGAACACGCTCCCCGTAGGGACAGAAGCTGATGGTGTGCAAGGTACGTCTTGTTCTTGGGTTTGCGGATGAGGGGGCGCAGCTCGGGCTGTGACGTTTCCGGCCACCCCCCTGTACAGGAGCTGAGATTGGGAACTGTGCCGCTCTTGCAGGAGAGTGGGGTTGTTTGCAGTTGCAGAGGGAGGGGGCAAGGGCGGTACAGTTCACTGTCTCAGCTCCTGTCCAGGGCGGTGGCCGGAGACGTCAGGACCAACGGGACACCGACTGCGAGCACGGAGATCCCAGAGACTCACAGCCAGCAGCAACTCTAGCCCAGCCCCGCTCCAACTCCTGAGGAACCCGGGTTGCGGATGAGGGGGCGCAGCTTGGGCTGTGGGCGAACTGCCACTTGTCGCTGTAGCGGCGCATCGAGGAGCGGGTTCCTGTTGGTCCTGACATCTCCGGCCACCCCCCTGGACAGGAGCTGAGAGACGTCAGGAGCACCAGAAGCTGCTCCCCGATGGGCCGCTACGGCGACATGGCAGTTCGCCCACAACCCGAGCTGCGCCCCCTCATCGGGACACCGACCCCCAGGCCCACTGCAAGCACAGAGATCCCAGATCAGCAACTCCAGCCCAGACCCGCTCCAACTCCAGAGGAACACACTCCCCGTAGGGGCAGAAGCTGATGGTGTGCAAGGTACGTCTTGTTCTTGGGGTGGCGCAGCTCGGGCTGTGGGTGAACTGCCACTTGTCGCCGTAGCGGCCCATCGGGGAGCGGATTCCTCTGGAGTTGGAGGGACAGGGAGACACAGCGGCTTTTGAGAATGGTGGGCAATCACTTCCAAAGTTCTGCCCACACAGTCAGTACACCTCTCCTACACTTGTCTCCCGCACTAAGATCATCTCGCAGAGAATGATCCCAGCCTAACCCTCTCTATTCTCTCCTATTCTGCAAGAAAAAACTACATTGAAGACTCAAACTCGCGATCGAGTAACTGCCGGGATCGAGGCGCAAACTCGCGACCTTGCGGATATGAGCCGAGCACTCTACCACTGCGCCAGCCGTTAAAATCTACGCTAAAAATCTTCCATTCCGAAAGTCGAAAAATTCCGAATTATGAAAAGTGTCTGGTCCCAAGGCTTTCGGATAAAAGGTTGTGCACCTGTACTGATATTACTACTACAAAATGGTGCCTCTTGCATCTGAACTCAGTGGGCTGTTCTATGCATCCTGTGATGATTGTGCTAATGTATTGAGATAGTTTTGCTGAGCTGTATGCAAAATATATTTTGCCGTACCTGGTACGCGTAACAATAAATAAACCATTGAACCATTATCCCACTTTCTCACCCACTCCCTACATGCCTGAGGCAATTTTTACAGTGGCCAATTAACCTACAATCCCGCACGTCTTTGGAATTTGAGTGGAAATGGGAGCACCCGGAGGAAACCCACGTGGTTACAGGGGGATCGTGCCAACTCCATACAGGCAGCACCTGAGGTCGGGATCAAACCTACATCTCTGACGTTGTGAGGTAGCGGTTCTACCAGATGCGGCACTGTGCTGCCTTCCAACCAGTCAAGTGAAACATAGAAAATAGGTGCAGGAGTAGGCCATTCGGCCCTTCGAGCCTGCACCGCCATTCAATATGATAATTGAGCAGTGAAGCAGTGAGAAGGAGAGGGGTGGGCGCCAACAAATAAATCTGTAGCAGACTTTGTAAACAAATGTCAACAATAACCCACTACCCTTGAAATGACAATAATAAACCTAAACTTAAACCTAACACTGGAGATGTCATCACAATAGTTGTCATCACAATAATTTTATAGGCATCTGAGGGGTAACCTTTTCACACAAAGGTGTATGGAATGAACTGCCGGAGGAGGTAGTTGAGGCGGGGACTATTGCAATGTTTAAGAAGCAATTGGACAGGTACATGGATAGGACAGGTTTAGATATGGGCCAAATGCAAGCAAGTGGGACTAGTCTAGATGGGATATGTTGTTTGGTGTGTGCAAGTTGGGCAGAAGGGCATGTTTCCACACTGTATGACTATGACTATCACCCTATGACTGTAAATGTGTCGATTCTCACTGATCCAGGGGATGTGGCGACTACCACAGGTACTGGGGAGATGGTTAATCCTACTGGTACTGTGCTGTGGTGACAATCATGCCCACTGTAGATGTGTTTATTGTCACCGACATGGGGGAAGTAGTGACTACTCGCAGAATGGGGTGAGCTCAGTTGGAAATACACTGAATAACACCAACACTGGGGATGTGATGACTGGTTGTTACATTAATGCTTTTCTGCATGTTTACTGGATCTGCTAATATTTTTAACATTGTACACCGATCCATTTACCCTTCTGGAAAAGTAACTTGAAGGATTATTTTGCAGATGTTATTGTCCCTAACTGTATCTTAGTGAGGAATGCACCACCATGATTAAGTGCTTGTAGGCAGTTTCTTTATCCACAGAACCTTGATAACTACATTAAGATGTCATTCTGGGATGTTTTGATATGAACACCACTTATTTCTAGCAGTAGAAATTAGCATATGAGGTATATTTTGACAGTAAATAATGAAACCTACACTATCTGCACTACCAATGCACTAAACATAGTTATTTTGAATTTTATCTCAGATTATGTATGGTTTACTTCCATTGTTTAGTAATATAGTGGTTAATTTGTATACATGATGTAGCTCTGTTGATTAAAGTTTATTACTTTTACCTTGAATCTATCATTGATGAAATCTCTTCTTTTTAAGGAAAATGTGTTAACTAATTCATTGGAAATATTGTGTTAAATACGGTTTACAATACCAGATATTGTAGGCAAGTTTATTTTAATTGGTTTTGGGCATGTTGGAAAAGGTGATATGATGTCTTTTTAATATCTCTGGACCAATTGACCTCTGGCTTTGTGCTCAGCTCGTCTAAACATTCCATTTTTCTTCTTTTCAATCCCGTGCCTTTGATGTTTAATGTCCTGAGATTGCTCCAGAGAAAGTCATTGCAAAAATGCTCTTTGACCACAGTCAATATAATTCCATGCTTAATCCCCCCCCATCATTTAATGTCTTCCCTGTAACCGTCCCCACTTTTCAATTTCAATTCTTAGCCCTCGTTGCCTCATCTTTTCAATGAACGACCTTCCCTCTCGTACTACCAGAGTACCCCAAGAGTGAAATCAGTCTTGATGCTACTTCACCTGTTGTCCCACCAGAGACATGGGTTCGATCCTGCTTCGGGCTTGTGACGAGGTTCCGTATGTATTTTTGCAATGGCCCAATGAGTTTCTGTGCACTAATCTCGATAGCCACTTCATGCTTCTGAGGTTGTCTATTCTAATACCTGGATGGGTGTGTGGCAGAACTCTCTTCAATGAAATGTTGGGGAAACTAAAGCCAGTTTATTTATTCTTCACTAAAGGCTGTATGTCTGTCTTTGCCTACAGCTGGCTGAAAAGTACTTGGGGATTTGTTAATGCAAAAAATATCCCTGTTGTTGAAGGGGTCCATTTGATGAGCTCTGTGGGAGCACGTATGGTCATAGAATTATGATGACTTGGAAAGAAGCCATTCAGCCCATCAAGTCCATTCTAGTTTCTCACTGGGCCTTTCTGACAGTCACATTTTCCTGCTCCTTCCATACTCCCTTGCAAACAATTCTTTTTTTCAAGCCCACCAGATTCCTTTTTGTAAGTACCAATGAATTTTATTTCCATCACCTTTTAAAAGCAGCAAATTGTAGGCTGTAACTAATTAGAAAAAAAAATTGAAAAACATTTGGGGGGAAAAAAAATATTGAAGAAAAAAACTTCTCACACTTAGGTGAAAAATTGTTCCCAGCTATTACATTCATTTTCCATGGGAGCTGATTGAGATTTGTTATAATAACATGAACAATTTAGGCTGTCAGGTTATCCAGCACAGATTTACTAAAAACAACTTGCTTGAGATGGTGGGGGAATATTTAAGTGTTTGCAGGGCTGAAGGTAATGCAGTGCCTTCCTTTCACCAGCAAAATAATTAAACAGTTTATCTATTGTGTAGATGAGGAGGAATTGGTTACCATACATTGATAATGTCCATTAACTTTGTGTGGGGTAAATTAGGGTGGTGCGGGTGGGTAGAAGTGGCGTGGGAGGGTATCTGAGTTAGGGCTGTGTTGCCGAGTAACCTGAAGTGCGATTCGGAGAGCAGGGGCAATTTTAATTATTATTACAGCAATTATTTTGGATTTTGTTGTGGAGAGCCCAATGGTTTCTGTGACTCTAGGCTTCATAGAAAGTTATTTGGTGTGAGGGCCTGATGGCAGCGATTTGCATAAGAAGAAAGATTTAGTGTGGTTGCTATTGTGCTCAATGAAGAGTTCCAGCAGTCAGGCCAGTGGGAATGAAAAGACTGCTAAGAAATGATGGGCTATTCAGGTTTTCTCACAGCCTAAAGCTGTGGTCATCTCCCTCTGAAATCGACGATCAGGATGTCACTTTCATCTTCAAGAACACCATTATGTTGCGTTTCTCACACATTCACTCTTGTCAGGGATTATTGATCAGATATTCTCTTTCTTCACTCCGGTGGAAACCTGTTGTTTTTCCGTCTTAAAAGTTTAAATAGGACCAACCCCCCCCCACCCGCTCCGAAACTTAATCTTAGGCTCCTTCGTACAATGGCGCTAAAATCATTCTCAGCCGATTGGGTCGAACTGCTGATAAGTTAAAGTATCGTCAAGGAAAGGGCACCCACATTCTTGGGACCACAGAGGGGAGTGTGGAAAATAGCAATGTGTCACCGCTGTCGTTGCTTCTGAGAACAAATGGTACGAATTGTCATTGAATGTGAGTGTCCGTTATCAAAATATTTCTTTAAAATACGAATTTACTGGTGCACCATTTTGCTGGTGGGCGAATTCTTTATCTGCTATGCTTTGACGCGTTGCGCGCAAGTTTTTTCAGTCCCGCCTGCTGTGTGTAGTCAAATATAAAGTTTAAAGTAGGGTCCCAACCCAAAATGTCACCTATCCATGCCCTCCAGCAATGCTGCCTGACCCGCTGAGCTACTCCAGCATTTTGTGTTTAACTTAATATAAAACCCTTAAGTTTTTTTTTGTTGTCAACTTTCGAGTCCTTCTACTTGCACCTCAGGGGGGCAAGCATGTGTGCAGTCATCCTGTGCTTGTGATCAAGAGAGAGTTGAGATCTACAATGCTGAAGACGGGAATTAATCTGGTAGTTCTGTGTGGGGACTTGGTCAAACAAGGTGCTGGTGATTTATCTGAGAATACAGAGGGATTCTTTTAAAAAAAACAGGTTTACGGTGGTGCACTCTATCCTTGTTCGAGTTCCTGCCTCAGCGTTTTTTGTGCTGCCCATAATCTGTTCATTGCAGGGAAAGCTATAATTAAAGTCTTGTAAAGTTACCTTCAGTACTTCAATGACTGTGAAGTAGTTTGAGTCACCCCAGAATTCAGAAAAGTGCTTTATGAAAGGGTTTTAGAGAAAAACATTGCGCATTCTACTTTTTTAGAAAACGTTCATAAGCGCATTGGTGTTAACTGTCTTGCCTTGTGTCTTGAGCTTCCAGCAAAATACAGGAGAGGAATTTACTGACCAGCGAGTGACCAGAGCAGGCTATCCAGTGGGGTTTACCCACTTTATTGTTTATGATATCCTTACAAGCAGCTGCCATGTGTCCTTATTACTGACAGTTCTCCCGACAAGTACCACATGAAAGGCTGTCAGATTTTGTTTTAAAGATCCAGATAACTCTCCTCACAGCGTCTATCAACACAGTTCTTTGTGCACGGGACAATGCGAGAAAGTCTGGCAGATCTTTTAGTTCCTGCTGTGGAGAGCTGTTTGGTTGCTGAAGTACACTTATGCTAACTTGAATTGATTTAACTTAAATGGCTGCTGGTGACCTTGAGAGGTAATGATTTCCTGATGTGTTGCCGTGCAAAATGGATGAAGTAACGGTGTATTTGTTTAAATAAATAGTTGAATTTAAAAGACACTTTGTTTATAGCAGCCTCTTTCTGTTTTCTGTCCAACTGGATTCCCTTATCATCCTGATGGCTCATCAGATAATCTGGGACTCGACCATAAAAATCCATCGGGTCCTGACTTTGGTCTATGCCCAAGTAACAGAATGAGTGCCTTTATTTCTGCTGGTCTGGGACGGTGAAATATTCAATCATGGTTTTTAAACTAATGATTGCTTTTCAGTGATTACTCCAGGAATCGCATCCAATCTTTCTAATCTCTTCCAGCGTGCACTCCTTTGAGGTCTCTGTCCTGCTCTGATTCTGGCCCTTTGATCATCCTCGAATCTCTTTCCCCTTTCCTTGTTTCCACTGCCTTCAGATGCGAAGGCTCTTTAAGTTCTCGATCTCTTCCTTTCATTTTACCCCTCCCCTCATTCTACCTCCCTTTATCTCTCATCAGTGGCGCAGTGGTAGAGCTGCTGCCTCACAGCACCAGAGACATAGGTTCGATCCTGACCTCGGGTGCTGTTTGTGCAGAGTCTTTATACGTTCTCCCTGTGACTGCGTGGGACTTCTCCGGGTGCTCCGGTTTGCTCCCACATTCCAAAGACGTGCAGTTTTGCAGCTTGATCGTTTTCTCTAAATTGCCCCAAATGTGTAGGGTGTACAAGAGGGATAACGTAGAACTTGTGTATGGGTGATCGATGGTTGGCATGGAGGGGCAGAAGAAGAACCTGTTTCCATGCTGCATCTCTGAACTTTTCCTTCAAGACATGCTTTAAAAACGACCTCTTTGAATGAGCGTTGTGCCAATGTAAATTGAATGTGTGACTGTGCTAAATGGTGTTTGGTAAAGCTGCTTAGAGGTGCCTTGAGTCATTAATGGTTCTTCATATTGTTGGAAGAATGTGTTTGTGGTCTCATGAACATCCAATTGGGAAGAAAGTAGGTTTATTGTGCACAAAGAGTGAATTCACCCTGTTTTTCTGGCATATATTGAACCCTTAAGCAGTGTCATTAAACCAGATAATGTAATTGTTAGCACATTGCTGTTTGTAGTAGCTTATACATGACGTTCTCATTTGTTAACAGTAAAGGGCCTGTCCCACGAGCAAGAGACTCCATGCGGCAAGCGCGACCTAAAGGGCCTGTCCCACGAGCATGCGACTCCATGCGGCAAGCGTGACCTAACATGGTCGCTTGAGCCGTACGGCCTCGCGGGGCCGGACCCACTTCGATCGCCAGAGCCGTAGGGAGTTGTGCGGAGCTGGTCCCGACATCGCGCGGGGCTCTTAAAAACTGACCGTGTTCAAAAATTCCGCGCGGCAACGGTCTGCCGGCCCGCAGCCCCCTCAGCGCCGTACGCACCGCCTCGACGCTGTACGTCACGCGTGAACTTCCCGCGGACTTCGCTAGAACTTCATGTCACTCACTCGACCTCCGCGAGGCCCCCGCTTCTGGTTTGGTCGCGCTTGCCGCATGCAGTCGCATGCACGTGGGACCGGCCCTTTAGGTCGCGCTTGCGGCATGGAGTCGCGTGCTCATGGGACAGGCCCTTAACTCCATTTCAGAAACATTTAGTTGGATATCATGGGTACTAAATCAATACAGGTTTCTGTCTGCAAATATGTTCAGTTACAATGAAGAAATCACTCATAAAATGAAGAAAATGTCAGGAGTTAATTCTCGGACCATAAGTTCATAAGAAATAGGAACATAATTAGGACATTCGGCCCATCAAGTCTACTCCGCCATTCAATCATGGCTGATCTATCTCTCCTCCTAACTCCATTCTCCTGCCTTCCCCCCATTATCATGGACGGCCTTACTAATCAAGAATCTATCAATCTCCGCCTTAGAAATATCCATTGACGGCTTCCACAACCTTCTGTGGCAATTAATTCCCCAGGTACACCACCCTCTGACTAAAGAATTTCCTCCTCATTGTTCTAAAGGTACGTCCTTTTACTTTGAGGCTATGGCTTCAGGTTTGAGACTCATCCACTAGTGGAAACATCCTCTCCACATCCACTCTCCGAGCATTTTTACTATTCATTAAATTTCAATGAGGCACCCTCTCATCCTTCTCAACACCAGCGAGTACAGGCCCAGTGCCATCAAACGCTCATCGAATGTTAACCCAATCATTCCTTGGAACATTCTCGTAAACCTCCCCTCGACCATCTCCACAGCTAGCATATCCTTCCACAGATATGAGGCCCGAAACTGCTCACAATACTCCAAATGTGGTCTGACCAATGTCTTATAAAGCCTCGCCACTACATTCCTGTTTTTATATTCAAGTCCTCTCATAATAAAGCAGGAAATGGTTCATACACTCCTGGACCAGACTTCTCTCAACTGCTGTCTTCATTAGTTGTGCAGAAAGAGTTGCTAAATGATTTTGATTCTGTACATGTTGTGCTCAGTAACTCTGGCCTTGTTTCCATGTTTTCTGCTTTCTTATTTTTTGGTGGTGGATATTAGGAGAGTTGCCTCTTGCCCTGAGCTGTCACTGTTGCTTGGTCTCTGAAAGCTTTTTTTTTTTTCCCCCCGAACCTGATTGCTGTTAGCGAATGTTTCCTCAGAAGCTGAAGGGTGGGGAATTCTTTAGCGATATCTGGTTGTTTCAAAGTCCGGATCTGTCATCTAGATTTCCCCCAGCCAAAATTCATCTTCCAATATCCCTTAGATTTCTCAAAGCTTGCAATTGCTTTGAATTTGCACGAACTGTAGTCAGTTTAGGATGTTCAAGGAATGGAATGATGCGTGCTTTCTGCTGGGAGGGATAATGGAGGAAAGATGGAGAGGCGTTGGTTTAGTTTCAGTGCTTCCTGAAGGTGTCGATGATAGCTGGAGTGATTTTTCCTTTCTATGTCTGTTCTTTCAGAGAGAGAGAGAAGGAAGAGAGAGAGAGAGAGTGTCATGTGGTGCCATTATACCTGGAATGTCTTCAACTGTACTTGGAGCACAGGAGGATGAGGGGTGATCTTATAGAGGTGTACAAAATCATGAAGATTTAATAGGAACCTGAGGGGTAACCTTTTCACGCAAAGGCTCATGGGTGTAATTGCCAGAAGATAACTACTTTAAAGTAGACACAAAAAGGTTATTAATTAGTATCATAAAAGTTTCTTATAGAAACTTACAAAATACTTAAGGGGTTGGACAGGCTCGATGCAGGAAGATTGTTCCCGATGTTGGGGAAGTCCAGAACAAGGGGTCACAGTTTAAGGATAAGGGGGAAATCTTTTAGGACCGAGATGAGAAAAACATTTTTCACACAGAGAGTGGTGAATCTCTGGAATTCTCTGCCACAGAAGGAAGTTGAGGCCAGTTCATTGGCTATATTTAAGAGGGAGTTAGATGTGGCCCTTGTGGCTAAGGTGATCAGGAGGTATGGAGAGAAGGCAGGTACAGGATACTGAGTTGGATGATCGGCCATGATCATATTGAATGTCGGTGCAGGCTCGTAGGGCCGAATGGCCTACTCCTGCACCTGGTTTCTATGTTTCAGCGGGTCAGGATGAAGAAGGGTCTCGACCAGAAATATCACCTATTCCTTTTCTCCAGAGATGCTGCCTGACCCACTGAGTAACTCCAGCATTTTGTGTCTATTTTTGTTGTAAACCAGCATCTGCAGTTCCTTCCTACACCCGTTATTTAGGCTGTCTGAAAAAGGGTCTTGATCCCAAATGTCATCTATCCATGTTCTCCAGGGATGCTGCCTGATCCACTGACTTACTTGGGCACTTTGTGTCCTTTTGTGTATTAACCAGCAACTGCAGTTCTCTGTTTCAACTTTCTGAATTGTATTTGGTTGCAGATACAACAATGTACACGTTCTCATTGACACCTTGACTAATACAGAAGAGCACCCTCTGAGATGGCGTAATGAGCCATGTTCAGAAGGCAATTCGGACCGAACAATATGCTGATCTTTCCAACAATGTTCACATTGAAAGACTAATATGTTTTTTTTTAATGGAATTCCAAAAAGGAAAAGTAAAATGTCTTGCAACTTTGCTTTTCGTCTAGTAGCCATTGCTGGATGTAAATTGAAGATGGCTGATCCACTAACTAGAGTGTTAAAGGTCATGCATGAAGTAAAAGCCAGTGCCGGTTTTGAATAGAATTGTATTTCTGTTTAAATGAAAATACTTTAGTTTACGGTGAGAGTGAAGAAAAATAATGAGAAACTAATTATCACCCAAAACTCCAAACATTTAACTCGGTGGTGCAGCTGATAGATTTGTTGCCACCAGTTTCAGAGACCTGGGTTTGATTCCTACCTCTAGTGCTGTCTGTGTGGAGGTTGCATGTTCTCCCTGTGACCGCATGGGTTTTCTCCAGCTGCTCCGGCTTCCACCCACGCACTAAAGACATACAAGTTTGTGGGTTAATTGACTTTGGTAAGATTGTAATTCCTAGTGTGTAGGATAGTGCTAGGTTGCTGGGCGATCGCTGGTCGGCGCAGACTCGATGGACTGAAGGGCCTGTGTTCACTCTGTCTCTAAAGTCTAAAGGGCTGTTATGTTGCATCTTTCCTTCTCAGCGAAACATCTGCATCTTTTCTATGCTATGTCGCTCTTCAAACATCTGCATCTTTTCCCCGGCAAAGCAAGCAGCTCCCAGACCACGACCATTCCTGGAGTGTGTCTTCGGTGCTTTTATTCCCCTCCTCCTCCAGCGGATCCAAAGTTTCTGAGCAAGATCATTTTCTGCTCTCCAGTGAATTAGTTGCACACACACGTCTGAAGTATCATTTCAAGACAATTCGATAAATTAGCGAGCCTGTTGCATTCGAACAGGATCCACACTTTATCTGCAGGGGGTGAAATTCCTTTCTATGCTTGAGCTCGCTGTGGCGTGATACAATTTAGATCAGCTGCATTTGATTTTTCACCCAAAGCCTTGGAGCAAAATCAGAAAGGTCTGGGGGGGGGGGGGGGGTTGGAGGGAAAGTAGTAACAAAGTTGGTTTCAGGAACACGATGCCTATCCAAATGTTTATTTACTGTACGTTTGCTGCTGAGAGTTTCCAGAGCAATTGAAGTAAGTATAATAAATGTCATCGCTGTTTGTGGTTTGTATTATCAGTAGGCATTGTGCAGATCTGTACAATGTTTACTCACCTCAACTTGGAATAGAGCTAATATACTTTCTTTCACTTTCGGCCCTCTTTGCTAAGCCTACCCTGAATAGATTGACTTGTGCTGTGTGCTACTTCCTCCCCATTCTTCGAGTGTTAGTTTAACCTTTGTTGTTCTAACGCGGAGCTCATCATTGCCAAGTGCAGATCCTCTCTCTTGTTGATGCTTCTGTACATATTCTTTCTTAAAACCAATGCAAATGCTCCATGCAGCAAACCTCTTTGGAAAGTAATGGGGATAAGGAACTTTAAGAAAGAATCTTACCGCAGAGGTGCTGCTGGGTGGAACATCTGGTAGAGCTGCTGCCTGACGGTTGCCAGAGGCTCGTGTTCGATCCTGACTCTGCTTGCTGTCTGTGCGGTGTTTGCACGTTCTCCCTGTCACCGCGTGGGTTTCTTCCGGATGCGCCGGCTTCCTCCCACATCTCAAAGGCTTGTGGATTAATTGGACTTTGTAAATTGCCCCTCGTGTGCAGGGAGTGGATGAGGAAACGGGACTATGTAGAATAACTTGTCTAAACGGGCAATGAATAGTTGGCGTGGACTCAGTCGGCCAGAGTGCCTGTTTCCAAGCTGTATCTCTATACTAATCTGCTCCATGGTACCGCCCTCTCCTTGATATACATCTTTGTTCTATGTCAACCTGCTTGCACATACATTCCCTATGCATCAAGGGGCAATTTTACAGAGGGCCAATTAATCTATAATCCCGCACGTCTTTGGCATGTGAGACGAAACCAGAGCACAAACCGGAGAAAACCCACATGGTCGCAGGGAAAACGTGCAAACTCTACGCAGCCAGTAGCCGACGTTTGGATTGAACCCGTTCTCTGGCGCTGTGGGGCATTGGTTAGAGTCATAGAGTGATACAGTGTGGAAACAGGCCCTTTGGTCCAACTTGCCCACAGTGACCAACAATGTCCCAGCTACACTAGTCCGACTTGCCTGCGCTTGGTCCCTATCCTTCCAAACCTGTCCTATCCATGTACCTGTCTAACTGTTTCTTAAACGATGGGATAGTCTCAGCCTCAACTACCTCCTCTGGCAGCTGGTTCCATGCACCCACCACCCTTTGTGTGGGAAAAAGTTACCCCTCTGATTCCTATTAAATATTTTCCCCCTCGCTTTGAACCTGGTGCTCTGGTCCTGGATTCCCCTAATCTTGGCAAGAGACTGTGCATCTACATGATCTATTCCTCTCATGATTTTCTACACTTATGTAAGATCACCCCTCATCCTCCTGTGCTCCATGGAATAGAGACCCAGCCCACTCAACCTCTCCTAGCTACGTCACCATGCTGCCTTGTGAAGTTCACTTTGCATATCTGGAGTAACAAGCTTCTAACACTGAACATAAAGCAATGTCTATAAGGCAGATATAAGAGATAAAAGGAGATTATTGTTGACTCAGGCAGACCAGGGAGGCAGTCATACCCCCATCCATGGGGGGTGGAGCGCGTCTCCAAAAATTCCTCGGAGTACATATCTCGGGCCTGCCCTCAACCCTCGCTGATCAAAAAGGCACAGCTGCGCCTTTATTTAAAGCTATGAAAGCCCAGTGATCCTGACCAACTTTTACTGCAGTACCATAGAGAGATCCTGACACCTGCTTTCACATGGTACAGCAGCTGCACTTTCTGCGACAGGAAGGCACTACAACGGGTGGTGAAAAAGCACATCTCGTGTTGCCATGGATGCCCTCCACCGAAAACGGTGTCTGAGACGGGCTGGGAAGATCATCAAAGACCCCTCACACCCCAACCATGGACTGTTTGCCCTCCTCCCATCAGGGAGGCGGTACAGGAGCCTCAGGTCACGTACTAGTAGGATGAGGAACAGCTTCTACAATAATACCATCACATTGCTGAACTCTGAGTCCCGCCGATAGATTTCTCCGGTCCCTCCGTCCCCATTGTTTAATTATGCTGTATTTTTTGATTATTCTGTATCTTCTCTTTCTATTTTTTTTTTTTTTAAATTTCTTTATGCACAACTACTACGGACTGACGCAAAACTGCATTTCGTTGTACTCGTACTTGTATTTGTGCAATGACATTAAAGTTGAATTGAATTGAATAAAATGCTGGTGGAACTCAATGGGTCAGGCAGCATCTTTGGGGGGATAAAGGAATGGGCTGCATCCTCGGTGCTGTTATTTAAAGCTATGAAACCGGGTGATGTATTCTGATGTATTCAATATGTTTCCGAAGGTGCGAAAATTCTTCAGTGTTGCACAGGAAGAAGGGAAGCCTTCTGGCAGAGGGCTTCACTACACCCTTGTACTGGTTGCTTGGAGACAGGTGGAGATGGAGGAAGGCTGTGCTTCGTGGCAAGTCGAGGATCTACTGGAGAGCCCAGCTCTGAAACGGTGACTAGGCCCAACTTGCCACACCACTGCGCAGGCCCAAACTGAGACTGCCCCTTCACCAGGCAGTATCTCTGGAGAACATGGATAGGTGACATTTCAGATCAGGGCCTGATTGTATTTGTAGTTGGAGGAAATTGGAAAAGAGGCAGGGGTGGGACAAAGCCTGGCAAGGATGGTGGGTGCAGGGGGGGGGGGGGGGGGGGGGGGGGGGGGGTGATTGGCAAATGGATGGAATAAGTGACAAAGGATATACATGAAACAAAGACAAATGTGTGTTGGATAGAGTTTACCAGTTCTAGGAGCAGAATTAGGCATCAAGTCTGCTCCATTCAATCATGGCTGATCTATATTTTTCCCTCTTGGCCCCATTCTCCTGCCTTCGCCCCATAACCCCTGACACCCGTACTAATCAAGGATCTGTCAATCTGCACAGGCGTTCGTGGAAATGAATTCCACAAATTCACTACCCTCTGACCCAAGAAATTCCTCCTCGCCTCCTTTCTAAAGGTATGTCCTTTGATTCTGAGGCATTTGCCTCTGGTCCTAGACTCTCCCACGAGTGGAAACATCCTCTCCCCTTCCGCTCGATCCAGGCCTTTTACTATTCAGTAGGTTTCAATGAGGTACCCTCTCATCCTTCGAAAATCCAGCGAGAACAGGCCCAGTGCCGTCAAATGTTCTTCATGCAACTCAAACTGAGGTCTGGTGTAAAACCAGAGGGAGGTGATTAGGTGGGTGAGGGGGGGAGGGTGAGGCATATTGAGAATGTTTGTCCGCTCCTGCAATGGGTTCTTCATACCACTACCAAATGGCATGAACCGCCTGATTATTCCGTGTCTCCTTTCAGCTGTCAAATCCGTCCGGACAATTTTCAGCCCTTTGTTCCATCTAAGAGCAGCCAACATTTTGTTTAGCATTGTGGTTTGCAAGCTTCAGACTCGTGCTCTGCTGTCTCTTGTACTTAAATAATTCGATCATGTCTTGTACACGCCCCCAGTAACAGTGGCTGTCATTCTGTGAGTGACTCTGGATAGAATAAGGAGAGGGGAGGACAAGGGGAGAGAGAGTAAGATAGTTTCAGTTTCTTTGACTCGGAGGCGGGGGGGGAGGGGGGAGGTTTGATATTTCCCCCTCTCCGCTTGATTGTTGCTCACCTCCTTTGACACCTTCCTGGAATTCTCGGAAGCATCAGCGCACTCGGCTCGAGACCACGTCTTTTTATCAGAAGAAATCTCTGGAGCTAGGGAGCGATTCCTTTGTAGCTCCGGCATCTGCTTGTACACTATCAAAAATGAAGTGCAGACTCGGAGAACTCAGTTGTGCTGCTTCTCACTGAATAATGAATGGATCTTGTTTGTCTGCTCGCTGTGATTGCGTTTTGTAGAGAGAGAGGGAGAGGGAGAGAAAAATAAATCATCACCTTTCAGATTTGTGTGCAGCCCATGACTTGCACCACAACGCACAGATCTACCGGTGGAATACTCGACCGACTGACCGAGTCAAAGGTGATTGAGAAGTTCCATCGCTGAACAACATTAAGTTTTGTGCCTCGAGTTGCAGGAATTCCTGTAATGTCGATGAGTCTGTTCATACTTCTCATTAGAGAGTAAAGTTTCAGGATACTCCCATCTTACCGGATGAATGGCATGCCGGTGGAGCTGCTGCCTCGCAGCGCCAGATAACCCGGATCGATCCCGACCTTGGGTGCTGGCTGTGTGGAGTTGGCACGTTCTCCCTGTGACTGCATGGGCTTGCTCTGGTTTCTCTCATACCACCAAGGGTATGTGGGTTTGTAGGTTAATTGCCCCCCTGCAAATTGCTCCCAGTGTGTGGGAAGTGAATGATAAAATGGGATAACATAGAACTAGTGTGAACGGGTGATCGATAGTCGGCGGGGACTCAGTGGGCCAAAGGGCTCTTTCCGTTGCTGTATCTCCAAACAAAACTATCATAAAGCCGAACATTGAAGACACGGGGAAATGCAGATGCTGGAATCTTGAGCAAAAAAACAAAGTGTTGTATCAAAATTCAGATGCAATTAACACAGCACAATAATAGGCCTTTAAGCCCACCATAACCTTGCCGATCATGAGGCCAAGGACCATCTCTTATCTACCTGTGCATCACCAATATCCCTCCATTCTCTGCATACCCACATGCCTATCCAAAAGCCTCTTAAATTACGCCATTATATCTACCCCAACCACCAACCTTGGCCACGTGTTCCAGGCACTCTGTATCTTTAAAAAAAATGTCCTGCACATCTCGTATTATACTTTGCTCCCCTCACCTCAAAGCTATTGTCTATTGAAGGCAGGAACAAGGTACTGATTGGGGATGATCAGCCACGAACATAATTTTGTTCAGACCGAAAGGTCTGAATGACAATAAAGGATCTATCTATCTATCTATCTATGATCACTATCTATCTATCTATGCTGGCTCGAAGGGCCGAATGGCCTCCTCCTGCACCCAGTGTCTATTGTCTCTGCCCGCTAGTATTTTATTTATTTTTTTCCCCATCCTGAGATTAAGATTCTAACTGCCTACCCTATATGTGTCCCTCGTAAATCTATATACTGCTATCAGGGCTCCCCGTCACCTCATGTGTTCCAGAGAAAGCAATCCAAGTCTTGTCTAACTGCCTCTCCCAATCGTTAATCCTCCCTAATCCCGGTAGCATTCCAGTAAACCTCCTCGGTACATTTTCCAAAGATTCCACATTCTTCCGAAATGGGGTGACCAGAACTGGACGCAATATTCCATATGTGGCCTAACCATATCCTGACTCCTATACTCAATGTCCTGACCTATGAAGGCAAGCATACCATGTGCCTTCTTTGCCCCTCTTATTTACTTGGGTTGCCACTTTCAGGGAACAATGAACTAGGACACCGAGATCCCTCCGAGTATCAATGCTGTTGAGGGTCATGCCATAAATTGTATATTTGACCTCCCTGTCTGCCATCTACTACATCTACCATTTCTCTGCCCATTTCTATAGCTGATGTATATCCGTCTGTACACCTTGCCAGCCTTCCTCTCGGTCTGGAACCCCATCAATCTTGGTGTCATTTACAAACCTCACAAGCAACCCGTCTATGTTTATGTTCGAGTCATTTATACAGATAAATAATTCCGAATATTTATAGATATCCAATCCCAATGGGATCTTGCAATATAAAGCTGGATCCCATTCGGATTGGATTATGTAGCTGGGATGTATGCTAGGAAGGTTACAGTCGAGAGTTACAAACCTTAAACCAGAGCTGAAAGTTTTTCGCATGTCTGAACATGCTGAGGCTCCTTTCTTCAAAAAATGGTCAGATCTTGGAAACATAAGACCCAGAGTAGGCCACATGGTCCCTCAAGCCTGCTCCCCATATAATTAAACTATGCCTAATCATTCACATCACACGCCATAATTCCTATTCTATCCGTGATCCATTTACTATCCAGAATTTGGATGATTGCTATGTTCAACACAATCAATGATTGAGCCTCCACTGCCATCTGAAAGAAGAAATCTCTACTTATTTCCATTCTAGATCACCTACACCTTCCTTTGGGGCAATGGGATGATCAGTTGGGTACCGGGAACATTGGGTACAATTCCTTTGTTGTAGAGGCATTTAGACAGGCACTCTATCAGGCAAGATATGGAAGGTTGCGGAGCCAATGCAGGCAAATGGAATTTGTGTAACTGGGCAAAATATGTCAGTATGGACATGGCAGGCTCAAGGGTCTGTTTCTGTGTTGGACTACCTATCAAATTATAACTAAGGTGGATAATAGTGGAACATATTGGCTGAGGCAAATGGTGTAGATTGTTTTCAAGGGAAACTGGGTAATTGTATGAGAAAGAAAGGGTGAGAAAGGTATACTTAGAAACATAGAAAATAGGTGCAGGAGTAGGCCATTCGGCCCTGCGAGCCTCAATATGATCATGGCTGATCATCCACTCAGTATCCTGTACCTGCCTTCTCTCCATACCCTCTGATCCCTTTAGCCACAAGGGCCACATCTAACTCCCTCTTAAATATAGCCAATGAACTGGCCTCAACTACCCTCTATGGCAGAGAGTTCCAGAGATTCACCACTCTCTGTGTGAAAAACGTTTTTCTCATCTCGGTCCTAAAAGATTTCCCCCTTATCCTTAAACTGTGAGGGTCTTGTAAGGTCGAGGGAGGAAATGTGTAGAAATACTAGAAATTTGGGCCAAGCTGCTTGCTTTGGTGCTGTTAATTCCACATTCCACATAAAGTAGCAATGTTACAAAATTTTGAGATTTTAAAAATCAAGTCTGCAATTTATCCCATCAGATAAAGCATGAAAATAAGTTTAATTTGACACATAATTCACTTTCATATCTCAAGTATTTAAAAAGTTATGGCCATTTTCATACTCGGAAATTAGCATCTTGTTCCCTATTGATTTTCTATGGACATAACAAACATTCTGTGATCGTGGACAGTCAAAATCCCATAACTTTCTTAAAAATTAAGAGAACTGAATGAAATTTTCAGTTATCATAGATTGAAGCATTCTGAAACAAATATAAAATAATCTTACTTGGCTGACCTGAAATTAAAGCATATAATTAGTTACCCAATTGTAGCTAATTTCAGACTTCAATTACTAGATCTAAACATCTATCCATTTCTTAATAAATTATTAACATTTTTAAATAGCCCGTGTCCAAATAATATTCACAAATAATTCACAATAAAACATGATTTTTAAGTCTCATTTACATTAATTTATAGACCAAATGGAAGGAATTTAGTGTTCAATAGCTGTAAATTAAAGTCCATTTAAATCAGCTTTCTAGTGGGATCCTGTGAATGCGCTGGTTTAGAACGTTCACATTGCGATAGATTTGTGCCCTCAAATGCCCAGAAAAATACTGCGGGATATAATGGGCCCAAAATTAGCTACTCGCAACATTAAACTTTGTATAAAGGAATCTTAAGAAGCCCTTTTTAACGTAAAAATAAACAGCCTACCTTCTGTTGTCCCCTGTATGAGATCCGGCCGTTTGCCGGCGGTCGAGGGTTTAGAGATTAATTTTTAACCTACTATAACAAGTATAGAAAGCCCTTAAAACTAAAAATAGCTCCAGCTACGGAATCTTCCAGCGATTTTTCGTTAACAATTAACTAGGCTGAAAAACCTCGATTTGAACAGCCTAGTGAAAAATCGCGTTTTAAACCCACCCCCCTCTAAACGGCGCCAAAATCGCGCACACGGGCTGGGACAGATTTTCAGCGACGCTTCAGGTAGGCTTTGCAACATACCTACATAAAGTTCTTGTTTGTTGTGATTATTGACGTGGGGAGGTGGTGCAAGTGATTAGAGTTTAATTATTTTCTCTCAATTCTCTGATTTCAGTGGTGGTGGAGGCAAATACGATAATGGTATTTAAGAGAGCTCTAGTTAGGCAACATGGATGTGCTAGGAAAGGAAGAGTATGGATCATCCATAGGTGGAGGAGATTGGGTCCAGCAGAGATGGGGTCAGCCTGGACAAGTTGGGCTGAAGGTCCTGTTTCCACGCTCTACGAGTATAAGAATAAGGGGAAGGCCATTTAGAGCAGAGATGAGGAACAACGTTTTCCCCCAGATGGTTGTGAATCTGTGGAATTCTCTGTCACAGAAGGCAGTGGAGGCCAATTCACTGGATGTTTTCAAGAGCGTTAGATTTAGCTCTTGGGGGCCAATGGAATGATGGGATATGGGGAGAAAGCAGGAACGGGGTACTGATGTTAAAGGCATCCAATACTGGAGTTTCGATCATCCCAACGAGAGGGCTTGAACAGTGGATCGTCGGCAACAGCCGTGTTCAAAGGCCCTGACTACGAAGGAGGAAGATGCCTGAACTTTATTGCCTTCCATCACTGTGAGGAATGTTGATTCCTCTGTGGTGGATGTTTATGGTAAACTTTATTTTATGTGCTGTGTCTATTTTCGCTTTTTACTTAGTATGGCTGTACGGTAACTCAAATTTCACTGTACCTTAATTGGTACATGTGACAATTAAATTGAATCTTGATTTTGGGTGATCAGCCATGATCATATTGAATGGTGGTGCTGGCTCGAAGGGCCGAATGGCCTACTCCTGCACCTATATTCTATGTCTCCATGGTACACAAAAATGCTGGAGAAGCTCAGCGGGTGCAGCAGCTGAGTTTCTCCAGCATGTTTGTGTACCTTCGATCTTCCAGCATCTGCAGTTCCTTCTTGAACACTTCTATGTCTCCATGACTTACTTTCCATACATTTCATCAGATACCTCTGCTGTTGAACTTTGTGGTTTCACATCTCTGTCCTCATAGCTGCTTGATGCCTCAGTCCTATGCCCAGGGAGGGCTGCACTGTCGAGGGGGTGAGTAGTCATCAGCGGAAATGTGCAATTCATGCTCCATCTCTCTGTGTGGGTGGATGTAAAAATCCCTTTGTCCTTTTAGAATGATCAAAGGAATTCTTCCATGTGCTGGACAATAATTATCCCTAAAGCAAATGTGTTTTTTTTTTCCAAGCAAAAAATGTCAGCATGTGTGCACATTGACTGGCAAGTTTCCTACGTTTGTGACCACGACCGTGCTTCAAAAGCGGGTAACGGCAGCAAAGTGCCTTGGGATGGCCTGAGGTTGTGATGGGCTGCTATGTAAATGCAGCTCTCCTTCTGAAGAAGGGTCTCGACCCGAAACGTCACCCGTTCCTTCTCTCCAGAGATGCTGCCTGTCCCGTTGAGTGTCTCCGGATTTTTGTGTCCATCTCCTTCCCACATGTCAGGGTGTCCTGAGGTTGTGAAAGGCTGCTATATAAATGCAGCGCTGCTTCCTGCGCGAATCTCGACAGGAAGGGCAGTTTGAAGGGCTAATTTCTTAGCGGGGAAAAAGGAAGGGTGCGACTTGGCATGTGTTTCCCCTTCCACATCTCCCACGGGTCACCCCCGAGTTATCTTGGCCCTGACTGGGGCCTCCCCACATGGGATTGGCTACCAACCTCTCCACTTCAACTGATAGGCCTTGCTGACAGTGTTTTCAAGGCAACAGGTACTGCCTTTAACAAAAAAAAGTTTCTAACTGACAGGGGGGGGGGGGGGGGGGGGGGAGAGTGTAGGCCATGCGCCAGAACCAGTTCCTGGAACCCAGTTCTAAATTACCCATGTGTTAGCAGGTGACGTGACAAATTTTCTCTCTTTTGTTTATTTAATGTCACAGGCTGTGAGATCGCAGGCCCCGGCACCAGAAAGTGTGATGTTTAGGATAAATATGTTTTCTTAAAGCAGATTGACAACCCGTGACAGTCGGATCAAATTGGGAACAGAGTACAGTATAAATATTTGTGAGCTAAAATGCAGCCAGACCTCAGACTCGGTGGTGACAGGCTGGAGGATGAACTACATTTGTGTAGTTAGGGAACGCAACATGCCAACATGTGTTTCTCGGCCCTTATTCCCCCCCACCCCCCGACACACTTGACGCTTAGCATCGCCTCTCGTGCAAAGGGGCGGTCTGTGTTTTTTTTTTTAATCGGTGGACTGCCCGGAAATGTCTAAAATGGTCACGACTGGCAGAAAACATCTGCTTGTTTTAAAACGTGGCCCTTGTTTTCTTTCACCCCCCTGGGTCCCATGACATGGGCGCAGCTATTCGCAGCCAGAAGGTATTCAAGGAACCTTTTTCCTATCATCAGCAGAACAAATCTCGAGCTGACCCCTCCTCTCCCTTCAGCGAATAAACTCCCTCTCCTCTTCTCCCACCCCTCACACAAAACCCCTGCCATTCACTCGCAAAGAAGTGCATTTGTAATGGACCGAAACTTGCCACCGGGCAAAACAATAGCGTACACTTGGTCCATGTTATGTTTGATGCCTGATTTGCAAAGAATTAATTGTAGTGCTCACATCATCTCTCCTATTTGGTTCAATTTTCTAACTCCTGCCCCCCCCCCCCCCCCCCCCCACACCTTGAGTATTGTTGTCTGGAATGGGACTTCGAGAATTGAGGAATTTTAAAATAAATTGTGTGGGAAGGAACTGCGGATGCTTGTTTAAACCGTAGACACACAAAAAAGCTGGAGTAAATCAGCGGGTCAGGCACCATCTCTGGAGAAAAGTAATAGGTGACGTTGCGGGTCAAGACCCTTCTTCGGACGTGATTTAAATAAGCTGTGGGCCATCTTTTTGAAGTTTGGGGTTATTTCAGAACAGAAATTAAAATAAGCTACGATTTGACGACTTTCTTAACGAAGGGGTTGTAGTAGGGTGGCTCGGTTTGTTAACATTCTTGTCCGTGTTGCAATCCTTCGTATGCAGAACTTTCTCATTAGTTTCAAAGGGGTTGCTTTTAGGCCGTGGGCTGGTGTAATTCGAGCCTGCTGTGATGCATCAATATTCCTTCTTTAACTGCTGTAATTGGCAGCTCACTAAAGTCATTGTTCTTGGACTTTATACAGATCGACAGATCACATCCATAAAACAGTGGTAACTTTCCCCTTCCTGCTCTCCAGAGTGGAGTCTTGTGTTGTGGAAACATCTGTTACACATTCAGGGAGCTTGAGGAGCTCTCACACAGGATATTGCTGTTATTTATAGGAGGTGCCGTTGGTTCCAAAGACCACCTTCTGCTTGCCGTTCACAAACCTCACTCCTTTCTCATGGCCCGCAACAAAACGTGGGCTTTGGGCTTTTTTATACGCTCGCTGAACCAGAAAGAATACGCTTAACCCGTCTACTGGTCAATAATGATTAGTGTTATGCAGCAGAGGAAGAAGAGGCTGGGGTTATGCTCCATTGTTTCAGGCACCCAACTGGACCAACAGCATGTGAATCCCAGGCCCAACCCACCTACAGCCCCCACCCCCCACCACCCACCACTCGCTCTCTCCTCTCTCTCTCTCTCCTCTCCCTCTCATCCTCCTCTCTCTCTCTCTTCCTCTCTCCCCTTCTCCCTCTCCTCCCCTCTCCCCTCCTCTCCCCCTCTCCCCCCCCTCCCCCCTCCCCCCCCTCCCCCCCCCCCTCTCCCCCCCCCCCCTCCCCTCCCCCTCTCCCTCTCCCCCCCCCCCCCCCTCTCCCCCCCCCCCCCCCCCTCCCTCTCCCCCTCCCCCCCTCCCCCCCCCCC
Source organism: Leucoraja erinaceus (assembly GCF_028641065.1). Taxonomy (NCBI): domain Eukaryota; kingdom Metazoa; phylum Chordata; class Chondrichthyes; order Rajiformes; family Rajidae; genus Leucoraja; species Leucoraja erinaceus. Next base: position 69,348,759 of record NC_073383.1, on the reverse strand, counting down.
CCTCTCTCCCTCTCCCCCCCCCCCCCCCCCCCCCCTCCCTCCCCCTCCCCCCTCCCCCCCCCTCCCTCCCCCCCCCCCCCCTCTCCCTCTCTCCCCCCCCCCCCCCTCCCCCCCCCTCCCCCCCCCCCCCCCCCCTCCCCCCCCCCCTCTCTCTCCCCCCCCCCCCCCTCTTTATTAATCAGGATTGATTAGTGCTAGAAGATAATTTAAATAACCATGGGGAAGTTGTATCTGTATGGGGAAGGAAGGGGTAACAATGTGAAAGTTATTTTTGAAGAGATTGGGATTGTTTTTCCCCCTCTCTCGTTTTCCCCCTTTTTTTTGGGCAAATATTTCTTTCAAGGAGCCTCTCTCTTTTTTGATTAATAATTGGTCAGCTCTTTTTCATATAGAGCCGTGCAGCAAGGATACAAGCCCTGCGGCCCTTCCTGTTTATGCCAGTCTTCCACCTATCCATAATGAATCCCTTTTCCCAGCACTAATCAGGTTTCTTTATTGATGGACCAGTGCAACGAAATTAGGTGCAGATAATTTAAAAGCTAACCATGGGGAAGTTGTATCTAAATATGGGGGCAAGGAAGGGGTATCAATGTGAAAGTTCTTTTGAAGAGATTGGGATTGTTTTCGAGGTGCAGTTTGTGATGATCTGTTTGATGTATTATTAGTTGCTGAAGATCTTTGTGTTCTTTCTCTGAGGAATCGTTTTCAATGGGTATGATAAACCTTTTTTGGGCAAATATTTCTTCAAGGAGCCTCTCTCTTTTTTGATTAATAATTGGCCAGCTCTTTTTCATATAGAGCCGTGCAGCAAGGAATCGAGCCCTGCGGCCCTGCGGCCCTTCCTGTTTATGCCAGTCTTCCACCTATCCATACTGAATCCCTTTTCCCAGCACTTGGCCTGTTGCCTTCTATGGCATGTTTTTACTTGTACTTATCTAAACACTTCTTAAATGTTGTCCGTGGACCAATCTTAACCCCCTCAGAGAGTTCTGGGTTTTAATCACTCTCTGGGTGAAAATACCATCCTTAATCTAGTGTGTGTAGGATAGTGGTAATGTGCGGGGATCACTGGTTGGTGTAGACTCGGTGGGCCGAAGGGCCTGTTTCCGCGCTGCAGCTCTAAACTAAACAAAATGTAGAGTATAAACCCGCATCTCACTGCTTCATAGCACAACATTTTGGCAGTGATTGAAGAAGGTACAGGAGCCTGAAAATTGTTGCGTCCAAATTTGGGAACAGCTTCTTCCCTACAGCCATTCGGCTATTAAACACTACAACCTCCAAATAAGCTCTGAACTATATAGACTAATATTGCTTTTTTGTGTGTGTGTGTGTGTGTGTGAACGTGTGTGTGTGTGTGTGTGTATATGTGCATGTATTTATGAGTATTTGTGAGTATGTGCGTAATCCTTAAACGGTACACGTGACAATAAAAGACCAATGACACCTTTATTTCCGCACACTGAACTTTTTTTCTCGTTTATTGTTTACCGTCTGCTAATGTTTACATATTCTGTTGTGCTGCTGCAAGTAAGAATTTCATTGTTCCATCTGGGACAGATGACAATAAAACACTCTTGACTCTTCTTGATGTAACCAATCACATTGTGAGGTCCTCTGCAAATTATGAGGTCCTTGCTTTAAACTGTTACATTGGACTGGATGAATTCTATGGGCCGTAAGATTTCAGCCAAAGTTTTATTTTCTTAAACGTCCAAAGCATTCCTGTCAATAGTGTTAATCTACAAAGGAATATTCTGCTTAGCTGCAGGGATATGGGGAGGAAGCAGGAACGGATGATCAGCCATGATCATATTGAACAGTGGTCCAGGCTGGTGAATCAGAGAGTGGTGAATCTGTGGAATTCTCTGCCACAGAAGGTAGTTGAGGCCAGTTCATTGGCTATATTTAAGAGGGAGTGAGATGTGGCCCTTGTGGCAAAATGGATCAGGGAGTATGGAGAGAAGGCAGGTACAGGATACTGAGTTGGATGATCAGCCATGATCATATTGAATGGCGGTGCAGGCTCGAAGGGCCGAATGACCTACTCCTGCACCTATTTTCTATGTTTCTAATATTCTGTTTAAAGCTTTGTGTGTGTGTGTGTGTGTGTGTGATTAACGTGGAAGGCATGAGGATGAAGGAGTGTTGCAGAAATCCTGCATACCTGACGAATTGAAAGATAATCAGTGTAATCGCAATCAATGTCGTGCCAGCAACATTGTTTATTTATGTACGTGACGTGACGTGCTACTTTGAATCTCCATCTATGTTTTGCAGTCGGTAAAATGCGAAGGTGGAAGGTTGCAGATTATTAGCATTATTGCAGCGTTAGTGGCAGAATTCCATTCCAGACTTATCAGCCGTGAGGCAAAACACATTCTCAACACTTTTTTTTTTGCTCAAGACACTGTACTCTGTGCCAAGCTACCAGCATGGAAATAAACGCATGTCTAAAAGTTAGTTTTGGCTGGTGTTTTGCCCAACGCGTAAGCTATCCAAATGGCGGCGCAAGGAACTGCAGATACTGGAATTGAGGGGGGAAAAAAAGCAAAGTGGCTGGAGGAACTCAACAGGATTTTGATTTCATTCTCAAGGAAAGTTAATTGGATTCGCAAAGTTAATGAATTCACTGTGTAGAAGTTTGCAAGCCCTTTCTGGTTGGTGATTCTCATCCAATAGCTTGAATATTCTTGAGTAGAAACATAGAAAATAGGTGCAGGAGTAGGCCATTCGGCCCTTCGAGCCTGTACCGCCATTCAATATGATCATGGCTGATCATCCAACTCGGTATCCTGTACCTGCTTTCTCTCCATACCCCCTGATCCCTTTAGCCACAAGGGTCACATCTAACTCCCTCTTAAATATAGCATCTGCTATAACTTCTCAAAGACAAAATCAGCTGCACAAGGGAATGTGTTGTTTATTATCACATGAACCGAGGTATAGTAAAAGCTTTGTTGCGTGTTATCCACTTAACGGAAAGAATATGCGTGATTACAATCTAGCCATCGATAGTGTACAGAAACGGGATAATGGGAATAACATTTAGTGCAAGGTAAATTCCGATTAAAGATAGTCCAATGAGGTAGGTTGTAGCTCAGGACCACTCTCTAGTTAATGATAACATGGTTCAGTTGCCTGATAACAGAAGGAACTGTCCCTGAATCTGGAGGCATGTGTTTTCACACTTCTGTATCTCTTGCCTGATGGGTGAGGGGGGAAAGAGGGAGTGACCAGTGTGAGACTTGTCCTTGATTAAGCTTGATTATACAGTGAAGAATATGTTTTCAATGTAAAGGTTCACAGAGAAGGTTCACCAAACTGATTCCTGGGATGTCAGGACATTCATATGAAGAAAGACTGGATAGACTCGGCTTGTACTCGCTAGAATTTAGAAGATTGAGGGGGGGGTCTTATAGAAACTTACAAAATTCTTAAGGGGTTGGACAGGCTAGATGCAGGACGATTGTTCCCGATGTTGGGGAAGTCCAGAACAAGGGGTCACAGTTTAAGGATAAGGGGGAAGTCTTTTAGGACCGAGATGAGAAAAACATTTTTCCCACAGAGAGTGGTGAATCTGTGGAATTCTCTGCCACAGAAGGTAATTGAGGCCAGTTCATTGGCTATATTTAAGAGGGAGTTAGATGTGGCCCTTGTGGCTAAAGGGATCAGAGGGTATGGAGAGAAGGCAGGTACGGGATACTGAGTTGGATGATCGGCCATGATCATATTGAATGGCGGTGCAAGCTCGAAGGGCCGAATGGCCCACTCCTGCACCTATTTTCTATGTTTCTATGTGGCTGAAACCTTTAGTCCCTAAATGCAGGGTCCCAATGCATTATCTGCATTTACAAACAATGTAAGCGTTATTGATCATAGACTTCAGAGATATAGTGTAGAAACGGGTCCTTTGGCCCACCGATTCTGCACTGATCAGCGATCGACTGATACACTAAGCTTCACGCACTAGGCACAATTTTCCAACTTACCAAAGGCAGTTAACTTAAAAACCTGTACGTCTTTGGAGAGTGGGAGGAAACCAGAGCACCCGGAGAAAACCCACGCGGTCACAGGAAGAATGTGCAAACTTCGTACAGAGAGTACTCGTAGTCGGGATCAAACCCTGGTCTCTGGCGCTGTAAGGCAGCAACTATACCACTGCACCTCTGTGCTTCCCATCTCTGGGATGTGGGAGGCAATCAAAGCAGCTGGAGTAAACCCCCACTCACAGGGATGAAAGTGCAAACTCCACACAGACAGCATCTGAGGGTTGGATCAAAGCCTGGTCTCTGGCACTGTGCTATACCAGCTGAGCCAGTGTGCAACGTGCCTATCCATCTGCCTATCCAAAAGCCCCTCAAATGCCATTACTGAATCTGTAATAAATACAGATGCTGAAAATATGAAGTAAAAACAAAAGATGCTGGTAAAACTCAGAAGGGCGGAGAGAATCTATGGAAAGAGCAATGGTTAATGTTTCAGGTCTGGGAACCTTCATGGGAACAAAAGTTGTGCAAGAGCCAATATATTCAGTCACACGAGCTCTTTCTTTTTGTGGTGCAATGATCGCCTGGCATTCCAACTGGCAGGAAATCTGTTCCCAAAGGATGCAGCCCAAGTTGAAAATGGACTCTGCCAAGCTCAGCGGTGAATGGGGATAGTTTAGTTCAATTTGGAGATAGCAGGAACAGGCCCTTTGGCCCACCGAGTCAGCGCCGACCAGGGATCCCTGCACATTAATACTACTCTACACACACTAGGGACAATATTTCCATTTTATACCAAGCCAATACAAACCTGTACATCTTTGGAGCAGGGGAGGAAAACGAAGATCTCGGAGAAAACCCATGCAGTTCACGGGGAGAACGTACAAACTCCTTACAGGGACAGCACCCGTAGTCAGGATTGAACCTGGGTCTTTGACGCTGTGTCGTCTGTCAGTTTTTAACACTTTACACAGGACAGTTGTGTGATCTTGCCCATTGTTGCAGGTTTGAGGCTTGAGCCATTTGGAGGGACTAGACTTTTTTGATTAAGATCTGGCTGGTAGTTAGCGCATCCCATACCAGCACTGCTTGGAGAAGGTGGGGAATCTGCTGCCTTCCCTATATAACCATATAACAATTACAGCACGGAAACCGGCCATCTCGGCCCTACAAGTCCGCGCTGAACAATTATTTTCCCCTAGTCCCATCTACCCGCACTCAGACCATAACCCTCCATTCCCTTCCAATCCATATACCTATCCAATTTATTTTTAAATGATAAAATTTAACCTGCCTCCACCACTTCCACTGGAAGCTCATTCCACACAGCTACCACTCTCTGAGTAAAGAAGTTCCCCCTCATGTTACCCCTAAACTTCAGTCCCTTAATTCTGAAGTCATGTCCTCTTGTTTGAATCTTCCCTACTCTCAATGGGGAAAAGCTTGTCCACCCACTCTGTCTATCCCTCTCATCATTTTAAAGACCTCTATCAAGTCCCCCCCTTAACCGTCTGTGCTCCAGAGAAAAAAGACCTAACTTATTCAACCTTTCTCTGTAACTTAGTTGCTGAAACCCAGGCAACATTCTAGTAAATCTCCTCTGCACTTTCTGTATTTTGTTGACATCCTTCTTATAATTGGGTGACCAAAATTGTACACCATACTCCAGAATTGGTCTCACCAATGCCTTGTACAATTTTAACATTACATCCCCACTTCTATACTCAATGCTCTGATTTATAAAGGCTAGCATACCAAAAGCTTTCTTTACCACCCTATCTACATGAGATTCCGCCTTCAGGACAACTATGCCACCGCTTTCCTAGATCCCTCTGTTCAAAAAAATTCAAGAAGATTAGCAAACATCCTTCAGGCACTGCCATTTGACTTCCTATGTACGTCCTTTATCCAGATTTGTCCTGCCAAGGTTTCTAGCACCTTTTCACACTTTGCCAGCCACTGAATTCAAACTAACATCTGCCATCTTAGAACCCTTCAAACCCAGTCTTCCAATCCTCCTAAAGAAATCTCTGTAGCCCCCTTTGGAAATCTGCAATTCATTATCCACAGGACACCTTACCTTTCTTAATATCAAACGTCTGCATACTTACTAATCCAATTTACCACACTTTCATCCAGATCATTGATGTACATGACAAACAACAAAGGACCCAACACAGATCCCTGAGGCACCCCACTAGTCACCTGCCTCCAACCCGACAAACAGCCATCCACCATTACTCTCTGGCTTCTCCCATTCAGCCACTCTTGAATCCATCTTGCTACTCCTGCATTTATACCCAACAATTAACCATGTCTTCTTTTTGAGCTTTTCCTAATTTCTTTATTAAGATTCCTTTTACATTCTTTATACTCCTCAAGCACCTCAACCCCCCTCTTAACCAACCTTCCAAGATACAAGATACAATTTATTTGTCATTTGGATCCCTTGAGGTCCAAACGAAATGACGTTTCTGCAGCCATACATTACAAACAAATAGACCCAAGACACAACATAATTTACATAAACATCCATCACATTGCTGTGATGGAAGGCCAAAAAAACTTATCCCTCCACTGCACTCCCCCCCCTCCCCCCCCCCGTCTCATTTCCTAACAGGAGGTCCAGCACTGCCCCTTCTCTAGTAGGTACCTCAATGTATTGCTGCAAAAAACTATCCTGCACACATTTTACACTCCAAACCATCCAGCCCATTTACAGAATGTGTTTCCCAATCTATGTGTGGAAAATTGAAATCTCCCACAATCACTACACAATCACAACCGCAATTCCCTATGGAAAGAGATATTCCTTTATGAAAAACTTTCTGGTTTTAGTGTCGTTTTGAGCGGCAACAGGCCCTTCGGCCCAGCAAGTCACCGCCAACCAGTACACTAGCACTATCGTACACAGACTAGTGACAACTTACAATCTTTGCCAAAGCCAATTAGCCTACAAACCTGTGCATATATGGAGTGTGGGAGGAAACCGGAACACCCGGGGAAAACCCATACGGCCACAGGCAGAATGTACAAACTCCGTACAGACGGCACCCGTAGTCAGGATCAAACCCGTGTCACTGGCGCTGTAAAGGGCCTGTCCCACTTGGGAGACCTCCACCGCGACCTCTGGTGACCTTAAACGACTAAAAGAAAATCAAGGTCGCGGTGACCTATGACCTCCTACGACCTTCCTCGACTGTGTACGACCTCCTACGACTATGTTGAAGACCTCCCTCGACTATGAAGAGGACTTCCTTCGACTATGTTGAAGACTGGCTTTGACCATGTACGTTTTACTCGAGCATGGTCTCTGGCAAATTGGTCCATGAATGAGCACGAACCCCTTGCATCTCGTCGGACCACACCGAAAACCAACAACGACCAGCGACGAGTGTCTGCAGCTCAAATGATCGCCAGATAAAATGATGTCATGTCTGCATTTTTTTTTTCACACTAAAAAAAATGCCCATCAGGTTTTTTTTTAAATCATTCTGAACCATGCAAGCAAGGAAGGAACTAGTTTGGAGGATGTTGGTTAAAAAATACAACTAGTGCTGTTTGCAGTAGCCCTTTTGCTTCAGCAGCCTTTTAAGAAAGGCAGAAGGGGAAGAGCAAGGGTGAAGAGGAAACACAAGAAGAGGTCTCAATGGGTGAATGGAGATGATGTGATGGACTGGCCCAGTACACCAGATGACTGGAAGAAAGTGACGCTGGGCTTTGATAAAAGATGGAACTTTAAGCACACATGTGGGGCAGTGGATGGCAAGCATGCCATTCTTGTCCCTGTCCCTGTACCCCTCATTTTCCTTATCGTACAGGATGGCATTCTGCTGGAACTATTCCTCAAGGTCCCCCTCCTGCTGCCTGGTGAAGGTGTAGGGCATAACCTTCCTCCAGCCCTCCCTCACCACCAATGGGGCATCTGCCTCTGATGCTGTGTCAGACACAGGAGAAAGGGCTGCGTTGCTGCCTTCAAACGAGGCTGTGAAGGATGGGGTGGTGGTGGGGACATACACTACCACCCTGGTCTCCTCCTCCAGGGGTCTCCCATGCGGGGCTACCTCCTCCTCCAATATCACCTCCTGTGGCATCACCTCCAGCCAGTCATCCTCCTGGGTGGGCAACACCTGCATGGCAGGTATTTTTGAGGGTTGTGCCATCCCCCTGCACTGCTGCCTTTTTGGTGCCATCTCTAAAATCTCCATTTGCCGTCTCCTCTCCAAAAAACTCTCCAGCTATGAATGAACATGCCTTGGAGTGAAAGAGGTGAAGTTCTGCTGTTTAAATCACCTTTTATTTTTCTACTGACCTATTTTTCACCCCGGAGCTATTACATTCGACCACCTTCGACTACCTAGGACAAGCATCCCGATCCACTACGACCGGCTTCGACTAGACCTACGACTAAAAAAATATCGATTTTTCCCGCGGCGACCTATTTTAATCGCGGCCAATTCTTAACATCTAGAAAAATACGCTGCGACCCAGCTGAAGCCTCGACTACGCGGAGACCACTCACGACCATGAAGGAGAGTGACGAAGACCTCCTACGACCTTGTGGCGACCTTTCCGCGACTATGGGTCGCGGGCAAACTCGCCAGAAGTCGCGGTTGAGGTCGCCCAAGTTGGACAGGGGCTTTAGGCTGCAACTCTACTGCTGTGCTGCCCCTGGTTATACGGGCATAGTTAAAATTGCTTCTCAGAATTACTTCTGACGAAAACAAAATATTTTTTGGCAAAGATTTTATAAGGTATTGTTGTTTTCTTAGTATTTTTCGGGGGGGGGTGGGGGAATCTCTAGCTTGTTGATTCAAATTGGAGAGTATGTCTAAACTCTTTGGAGATAGATGGACTGATTAGATTGCAGCCATGGATGCTGGAAAAATAAAGAACCACAGTGTAATGAGTGTTATGTCGAAAGGAAAAACGTATCTGAATCTGAACCTTTAGTGACCCCAGAACATGATTCCAACGTGCATTAATTTGGTGGAGTGGGAACTATTCTAATAAGGAGTAACTTTAGGATATTCTACTGTTTACATGCTACAAAAGTGTGTTGTTATTGAATCGAACTGCCCCAAGAAGATATCAAAGGAAATGTATAGGAAGGAACTGCAGTGGCTGGTTTCTACCTAAGACAGACACGAAAAGCTGGAGTAACTCAGCGGGTCAGACAACATCTCTGGAGGAAAGAAATAGGTGGCGTAGATGAAAGCTAGAAATGAAGTGGTGAGTTTTAGAAAATTTATTCTAGAAATTAAGACTTCAGCAGAAAAGTGTGTGGTTTTCAATATTAAAATTCAGGGATGAGTGAAACGTTCAGAATTAGAAGTGCTTATATCTTGTTGCGTTTTAAGGTCATAGATCACTGGAGAGAGGGAAGCAGGGCCGGATTTAGATGAAGAGAGGCCCTAAGCTATTTCACTTGTGAGGGCCCCCCCCCCAATCCCGCACCCCACGAGTAGAGGACCATGAGTACTCGACAGTGACAGTGTGATACTTTTAGATCCTACTGGATGTTGTCATTATACAGTTGGTTTTAAAATACATATTGGTTTCACCACGGAGCGAGCGATGCTTTACCTGGATCGCGGTTTGAAACTCTGGAGTGTTGGGCCTGCTGCTTCAACATCATGGAGCTGTGGTTTACGGAGCTCCCAGCATCGGGCCGCGCAGATTTCAACATCGCAGAGCCCTGCAAACCCTTTGCTGAGGGCCGCCAGCATGAATCTCCACACAGCTCCAAATTTCATGCCAGCACCGACATTCACAATGATCATGGCTGATCATCCACAATCAGCACCCCTTTCCTGCCTTCTCCCCATATCCCCTGACTGCACTATCTTTAAGAGCTCTATCCAACTCTCTCTTGAAAGCATCCAGATAATTGGCCTCCACTGCTTTCTGAGGCAGAGAATTCCACAGATTTACAACTCCCTGGGTAAAAAAAGTGTTTCCTCATATCCGTTCTAAATGGCCTACCCCTTATTCTTAAACTGTGGCCCCTGGTTCTGGACTCCACCAACATCGGGAACATGTTTCGTGCCTCTAGCGTGTCCAATCCCTTAATAATCTTAGGTACACAAAAAAACTGGAGAAACTCAGCGGGTGCAGCAGCATCCATAGATGCTGCTGCACCCGCTGAGTTTCTCCAGCTTTTTTGTGTACCTTCGATTTTCCAGCATCTGCAGTTCCTTCTTAAACCGTTAATAATCTTGTATGTTTATAGGGATTCTCCCCATATGTTTCTGGGGAGAACGTGCCATCTCTGCACAAACAGCACCCAAGATCAGGATCGAACCCTGGTCCCTGGCACTGCGAGGCTGTGCCGCTGTGATGCCCAGAAGTAATCTTCAGATATTTGCCAAAGAGAGGGATGGAAGCAGTTGGCAAATCTGAACTTTGTAATAGAAACTGAGAATGTTACTATGCCAATTCTGTCCATATAGAGCATTCATAAAAGGATTGCAACCAAAACGAAAGTTAATGCTGAGAAAGAGCAGAAGCTGGTATTAATTGCTGAGTGTGTTTCCAGTGGTCCCAATATTTGCATTGAGTTTTAAGTATTTAAAATGTTATTCAGAGTTGGTGCGCGATATAAATTACCATTTCATAAAAACTTCAATATCAGACTCAAACTAAAATAATCTCAATAGAATGGATTATTAAAGCATTAAAGAACAAAATACTACAGATGTTGGAAATCTGAAATGAAGACGGATAGCACTGGCTTTATTTAAGTTATAGCAGGTTTTATGATTATACCAGTAGTTGACATTATGATTCTCCTCCCCCTCTTCCTCTCCAGTACCCCAGAGCTGTAACAAATTCTTGCTGTCCCTTGAATGGTCTTTACTTTTAGTCTCATTGTATGCTGTGCGGCGGCACTGTTTATTGTGGGAGTCAGTGGAAAGCAAGATTGTCGACGGCTTCTCAACAAAAGCCTTTCACTGTACCTCAGTACACGTGACAATAAACTAAACTCAAACTCGCAGTGTTAGCAACCAATGTCCCTGCCTGCCTTTGAAGTGTTGAGTTGGACGTTTGGCAACATATAAAGGTGGGTGAAGAATATCTGGGAAGTTTGCTAAGGGTTAGTATGAGATTGGTGTGTCTGATAACATGCTGAGAAAGAGAATGAGAATGTAAAAAAATCTGCATCTGTTAAAACGACTCGGTCTGAAGAAGGGTCTCGACCTAAAACTTCACCCAATCTTGTGGTTTAAACTTTAAATCTTTGGTTTAAACCAGCATCTGTAGTTCCTTCCTACACAAAAGGATTTTAATGTTTTTGCATTACCGCAGATTGCATTACACTTTTTGTGACATTCTGCTGTTTGGCATAGTGTTTATTTGTTGTATCCATCATTAACATGTATACTGTTTAGTCTATGCAGTTCATGAGAACAAGGAATTTCATTGCACCCTGGTGTATATCACAATAAACTAATCTGATCTGAAAAACTGGATAACACAATGCAAATGTTTATTGTCCATTTGAATTGAAGAGTCACTTGAGATTCGGATATGTTGGTAGGTCCGGAGTTACATATAAACCACTCCAAGTGGTTAAGATAATAATAAGTTATAGGAGCAGAATTAAACTATTGGGCTCATCAAGTCTACTCCGCCATTCAATCAAGGCTGATCTATCTTTCCTTCTCAACCCCATTCTCCTGTCTTTTCCCCATAACCCCTGACACCTGTACTAATCAAGAATCTATCCATCGCTACCTTAAAAATATCTATTGACGACCTCCACAGCCTTCTGTGGCAGTGAATTCCACAGATTCGCCACCCTCTGACTAGAGACATTCCTCCTTATCTCCTTTCTAAAGCCACATCCGTTTATTCTGAGGCTATGGCCTTGGGTCCTATACTCTCCCATTAATGGAAACATCCTCTCCACATCCAAGTCAGGTTATTAATGAACGAAATTAATGCAGATGATTTGTGCCCAAATAAAATTTTTTTTGATTTATTTGAACGTGTTTATGTATCAGTGGGTCTTGAATTTTAGCTGCTGGTTAAAAGTAATGACCATTATTCTCCCATATCCTGGAATATTCTATTAAAAGTAACCTAGTACAGTGTACTTGCAATCTGTGAGGCTAAAGTTAAAGGCTTTTGGGACGATAGCCAGGATGATTGAATCAGGAGGCCATTTGGAGTGTAGAAGGAATAGAAGAAGCATAATGCAGTGGTTCAGTTTAGTTTATTGTCACGTCTGCCGAGGTACGGCGACACGCTTTTGTTGTGTGCTAACCAGTCAGTGGAAAGATAAAACAAGACATGATTACGCTCAAGCCATTTACTGTGTATAGATGCAGGGCTGCCAACATTGGGTGAGAGTTGAGAGTGAGAAATTGCGAGTGAGCGTAGGGACCGAGGGGGGAGGGTGTGTTCCCCCTCCCATAGTAGGCTCGGGAGGCAGCACCAACGCCTCCACTCACCCGGTCCGCTCCTGGCTCCGGGCCGGGGTTAAAACTCCATGGGGTGTGGACAGAGCGGTCGACGGACATGGAGGTGAGGGTGGGAGGTGTGTGCCGTGCCTCAGGGGGGAAGGGGGAGGGGGGTTGGTGTTGTGTCTCACCTATCACACCATCTGCATGGGAGAAACTAACCAACTTTTTTCCCCCCCAAAATCATCCCACAGGCTGGTAATTTGATAGCCCTGCTTTAAACCAATCCCCACTAGTGCTTGAATCGCATATCCTGGGAAAAAGACTATGCATTCACCTGATATTCCCCTCGTGGTTTTTTACTCGCCTCTAAAACAATTTTTGTTTTATTTTGAACTTTCAGCACCCGCAGATATTTGAGCGTGAGAAATTTTGTGATCAGCGTGAGAGCATGAGAATTTTGTGAAATGCGTGAGTCTCACGCTCAATGAGTGAGAGTTGGCAGTCCTGCTAATAATGCAAACATTTTATGCAAGTTCCAATTGTTTGGACAAAAATCACTTATTACTGCTTGATAACAGTTAAGTTACTTTAAGACCATTTCAGAAATGATGGCACTCAACATAAGTTGATTAACTAACAAATTAAAGCAAACTAAAAAGAAATAACATGTTCCCTTTCCTGACTCGACCTCATAAGTACTTTAACGCTGTTAACAGAGCAAAGGGATATTAATCTCAAGAATCAAAATGGGGAAAGTGGGGGCAATTTTGCTTAAATGGTCATTCTAAGCCCATTCAGATCTTCATAGAGTCAGAGTTATACAACATGTACATGGCTGGCCCAATTTGTCCATAATGATCAAGTTGGCATTCTGCGTGCCCAGGGACTGGCTGCCGTTCCCAGATCAGCTCGCGTCCCAGGGACTGGCTGCAGTTCTCAGGTCGGCTCGCCTGCCCCGACCCTGCGAAAACAAATTGAAAAAAAACGTGGTTTTTCGGGTTACGGGCCGGATTCAGCCCGTGTGCCGTAGGTTGCCGAACCCTGTCCTAGATGTTTGGCCTCATTGTGGTCCTCCCCATGTTTTACAACCGATTCACCCGGTTAGTTTTATCTCCGGCTGCTTCATGTTGTTGGCGGCTGCACATCCAACCAAGAAAGAAGAGAAGAGAAGAGATGCAACGTCACTTACAGCCGCCAACTGACGCTCTTCCCCAGACCGCACAGATCGCTGTGATGTGGCGCAAAAAGACAAACTGTGCAGGGAGACGCACACACACACACACACACACACACAGGCACACACACACACACACACGGGGAGACACACACACACACAGGGAGACACACACACACACACACACACACACGGGAGACACACACACACACACAGACACACACACACACGGGAGACACACACAGGGAACACACACACACACACACAGGGAAACACACACACACACACACACACACACCTTTCCTCCCCCCCCCCATCCTCCCCATCCCTCACTCTTTCTTCCCCTTCCTCCCCCTCCTCCCTCTTTCCTCCCCCCCCTCCCTTTCCTCCCCTTTCCTCTCTTTCCTCACCCTCCCTCTTTCTCCTTCCCTTCCTTCATTCCCCTACTCATCCCCTTTCTACATTCCCTCCCCCTGACTCTCTTTGCCTCCATCCCTCCCTTTTTTTTCTCTCTCTCTCTCTCTCTCTCTTTCTCCCCTTCCTCTCTTTCCCCGGCCACCCAATGGGGAGTCTGGCAGGCACGGTGCAGCGTGGATTGGTGGCATTGGCGCTGCCGTGTGAGTTGAAGGGCGGGAGGGAGCGAGGTTGCCGTGACAGCGCACAAAAGCGCTGACACCCGCTGCCCGGGACCGACGCGCTTCCCCAATCCGTGCAGATCGCTGTCATGTGGCGCAAAGAGACAAACTGTGCAGCAAAGATGCTATAGCTCCGCTATATAGCTCCGCTATAGGGTCTTTGCTGTGCAGGGGACTGAAGACAGCGTGAGAATTCTGTCTTCAGCGTGAGGGCGTGAGCATTGGCTGAAATGCGTGAGTGTCATGCTCAAAGCGTGAGAGTTGGCAGCCCTGAGATGCATGATCAGGGAATAAAGTCTAGTGCAAGGTAAAGCTGGTCAAATCCAACCAAGGATTGTCCCCGAGGGTGACCAATGAGGTGGGTGTAGTTCAGCACTGTTCTCTGGTTGTGGTTGATTCAGTTGCCTGATAACAGCTGTCCCTGAATCTGGAGGTGTGTGTTTTCACACTCCTACTCCTTTTGCCCGATGGGAGTGATGGAAGATCCATCATGAGAGGAACACATGGCATACGCTGAGAGTCCTATATACCTTGCGCCAGGGTATATCTCATGGTGCTATTTTCATGCACCAGTCACACAGACCTGTCAGAATCATTCTTTAGGGAGTAATGTTTGTGTTAAATGAAAATACAGGATAGACAGAAAAGTACAAGGAGTGACCCCTTCAGGTCATGGACACAGGAGTGATAAACTGAAAATAAAACAACAAATACCGGGCATTCTTGGCAGGGCAGGCAACATCTGTGGATGAAAATATATCAGGTCAATGACTGTACTTGTCTGAGTTATCGTGGTTAGTGATTGAAGTGCTATTCCTGGTCCTGCCTCCACGAATGCTGTGTTTCTGTTTTCATTTCAGATTTCCACCCAGTGCAAGTTCTTGCTTTGGGTTAAAAGGTGAATGTGTAAAGGGGAAAAAAGATATAGGATTGTTGCAGGTCGCTGTTTAAAATACATTTGGACAGGTATATGGACAGGAAAGTGTTTGGATGGATGTGGGCCAAACACGGGCATGTGAGTCTAGTGTAGATGGAGCAGCTTGGTCGGCCTGAGCTGTTTCCCTGCTGTATGACTATGACGTGGACAAGGACAATTTAAAACTGAGCAGGCAAGAGATAGAACCGAGATGGTCTTGGGTGAACTGAGCAAATTAACCATATAACAAACCATATAACAATTACAGCACGGAAACAGGCCATCTCGGCCCTTCTAGTCCGTGCCGAACACTGACTCTCACCTAGTCCCATCTACCTGCACTCAGACCATAACCCTCCATTCCTTTCCCGTCCATACACCTATCCAATTTATTTTTAAATGATAAAATCGAACTTGCTTCCACCACTTCCACTGGAAGCCCATTCCACACAGCTACCACTCTCTGAGTAAAGAAGTTCCCCCTCAGGTTACCCCTAAACTTTTGTCCCTTAATTCTCAATTCTTTAATTCAAAGAATTAAAGACCTCGAGGTCTATAATCAGGCCAACTCCATCTACACTTTACGCTGCCTCGGCAAGGCCACCAGCATAATCGAGGATGAGTCTCACCCCAGTCACTCCCTCTTCTCCCTTCTCCCATCAGCCAAGAGGTACAGAAGTGTGAAGATGCAAACCTCCAGATTCAGGGATAGCATCTTCCCAGCTGTTGTCAGGCAACTGAACCAACAACTAGAGAGTGATCCTCAGCCACTATCTATCTCATTGAAGACCCTCCGACTATCTTCAATCAGACTTTACCTTGCTCTAAATGCTATTCCCTTGATCATGTATCTGTACACTGTCTCGGTACACGTGACAATAAACTGAACTAACATCAGAATTTATAGCAACGCTTAGCTGGTGTTAAGGGCCTGTCCCACAAGCATGCGACTCCATGCGGCAAGCGTGACCTAACGTGGTCGCTTGAGCCGTACGGCCTTGCGGGGCAGGTCCCACTTAGATCGCGGGAGCCGTATGGAGTGTGCAGAGCTGGTCCCGACATCGCGCTGGGCTCCGAAAAACTGACCGTGTTCAAAAATTCCGCGCGGCAACGGCCTGCCGGCCCGCAGCTGCGTCAACGCCGTACGCACCGCCTCGACGGGCGTGCGCTCCGTCTCGACGCCGGACGTAGCGTCTTGACACTGGACTCGCACGCAAACTTCCCGTGGACTTCGCTCGAACTTCACGTCACTCACTCGACCTCCGCGCGGCCCCCGCTTCCGGTTTGGTCGAATTCGCCGCATGCAGGCGCATGCTGGTGGGACCGGCCCTGTACGGGGATCACTCGACCTCCGCGCGGCCCCCGCTTCCGGTTTGGTCGCGCTTGCCGCATGCAGGTCGCATGCTCGTGGGACAAGCCCTTAAGGATAATTATTTTTGTGAGGTGGAGATGCAGTTAAAGGAGTAAACTGCTAATGAGGGCCACCATTTTATGAGACGGTGTCACTGGGACAGGGTCCTCACAAGTTGACATGAGGAACATTAGAAACAGAATGGTCACATGGAGTAAATTTAGACACGAGCTAGATGAGAGGTTTATAATACGTCCTGAAAATCTTGAAATAATTGAAATGGGTTTATTGGTAGAAAGTGTGCTTTAGGCAATGCTGGCAAATGGGAAAGCCAAGCAAGGTATAGGGCCAAAACTAGGAAAGAGAATGGAGGGATGTATGCAAAACATTAAAGTAAGACAGGTTAGAGTTAGTAGTCCAAACAAAACATTCTTTCTCTTGAGCGTAAGGATCAATTACAATGAATTATAGGTGGTAATTAAACTTGACTTTTGGATGATCCAAACTGGGGAATAGAACATGGAACAGTACAGCACAGGAACAGCCCCGTTGGCCAAAATTAACATGAAGCCAAGGCCAACACCAACCACAGCACTCCATATAACACAGTGCTGGCACAAATGGCCTAGTCCTGCACCAATTTTCTGTTTTCTAAATGCAGAGGTGAGATGAGGAGATAGTGTGAAAATGATGAAGGACCGTGGAGGATATGACAAGCGGGTAGTGAAGAATTTTATGGGTAGAATTAAGAAATAGTATAGCTTTTAAGACTTCAAATGTAGAAACTGGCTAAGTATGGGGAAAAGGGTCTGTGATTTTAATGGGTGATATTAACTTTCATATAGATTGTAAATGGCAGTCTAGCTCTTGTCCAAACTGTAGTAAGTGCCTGTATTTTATTCAGGATCGGTTTCTGCAGAGTTAGCTGAGTTAGGAATAGACATGACATATTAGATTAGATTAGATTAGATTAGATTAGATTAGATTTGTTTATTGTCATTCAGACCTTTCGGTCTGAACGAAATTCTGTTTCCCTGCAGTCATACATATAATTTTAAAAAAATGACAAAACACATAGTCAACACAAATTTAACATCCACCACAATGAGTTCACCAAACATCTCCTCACTGTGGTGGAAGGCAAAATCTTAAAGTCTCTGGCTCTTCCCTCTTTGTTCTCCCTCTGCGCCGAGGCGACGGTTCAAACTCCGCGGGTGGTCGCTGCCTCGCCACAGCTCAGAGGCCGAGTCAGGTCTCCGCTGCCGCTGCCGCTGCCTCCGCCACAGCTCCAGGGCCGAGCCAGTTCGCCGCCGCCGCCGCCACAGCCCCGGTGCCGGGTCAGGTCTCCGCCGCTGCTGCTGCTGCCGCCGCCGCCGCCACAGCCTCGGTGCCGGTCCAGGTCTCCGCTGCTGCTGCCGCCGCTGCCACCACAGCTCCAGGGCAGAGTCAGGCCTCCGCTGCTGCTGCCGCTGCCGCTGCCGCCGCCACAGCTTGGGTGCCGGGTCAGGTCTCCGCCGCTGCTGCTGCTGCTGCCGCCACAGCTCCAGCCGGATCAGGTCTCCGCCGCCGCTGCTGCCGCCGCCGCCACAGCCTCAGGGCTGAGCCAGGTCTCCGCCACAGCTCTGCTGCCGCCAGCCCCGCCACTAGGCCTCGGCGCAGACGGAGACGGGGGACACGACCGAAGAAAAAGTCGCATCCCCCGAAGGAAGAGGCCAAAGCATGTTTCTCCCACCCCACCCACACACATACACAACTTAATAAAACAAAATTAACTAAAACATGACAAGGAACAAAACGAAAGAAAAAAACAGACGGACTGCAGGTGGGCCGCAGCTGTTAAACCAGCGCCGCCATCTTGGAATTAGCGCCGCCATCTTGGAATATTATGGAATATATTAGATATATATTTAATTAACAGCCCATCTAATGTGCATAATCATTTAGTTATTGATAATTCTACTTTAATCAAGTTCGGTGAAGTATTCAAATGAAGGCAATGGAAAGATAACCAAGATTCTAGGCTTGGGTAAGGCTTTTATTCCATCCAATGGGCCAGATAATCCCTGGTAAACTGCACACGTCTGTTAATGGTAGAGCAATAAAGAAGAAACCAAGGCTCTGAGAGCAGCAAAATCCATGAACTTGATGCTTTTACATTAGGGTCTTATAAGAAGTCGGCAAGAACATTTTGATGTCCAAATTATAATCTTCTATAGTTTCTTATTTTTGAACTCTTGGGTTAGGTTGTCATAGAGTCACACACGCACCCTTCAGTGTGACTTGCCAACACCGATAAAGATGCCCCATCTACACCAAACCTACTTGCCTGTGTTTATCCCATATCCCTCTAAACCTATCCTTTCCATGTACCTGTCCAAACATTTCTTAAGCATTGTCATTGTACCTGCCTCAACTACCTCCTCCAGCAGCTCATTCCATATATTTACCAACTTTGTGTGGTGGCACCTGGTGACAACCCAAGGTTACAATGAACCATCGGCTCTAATAATAATAATAATAAATTTTATTTTCGGGCGCCTTTCAAATCTCAAGGTCACCTTACAAAGATTAAACAGAAGAGAAAAAAAAACCATATAGTCGGAGAAAAATAAATAATAAGGACATCATCAATACACAAATTAAAGATAGAAATCGCTCCAAAGACACAAAATCAAAAAATAAAAAAAACACAATGTGAAGAGAGAGCAGCGGCAGCTAAAGCGCGCTAGCGTCCACTCTCTCTTCTGACAGCCATCTTGGACACAGACTAACAAAGTACCTTACACACAGAAAAATCATCCCCCCACAGTGGTTACCACTGTGGGGGAAGGCACAAAAGTCCAGTCCCCATCCCCAGTTCTCCCAAAAGTCAGGCCTATTAAGGCCACCGCTGTTGCCTCAACGGAGGCCCGATGTTCCTGGCCGTTCTAGCCGGGTGGTCTTGCCCCGGCGTCGGGAGAGTCCTCACAGCGGCTGGGCCACCTGGAACGGCCGCTTTCTAGCAGGGGATTGTCGGCTTCCGCAGCCGACAAGGACGCACCGAGTTGGAGCTCCCAGGCTCCCGATGTTAATGTCGGCGCCGCCCGCTCCGCTCCGCAGACCCGCAGCCCGGAGGTGTTGCTCTCGGCGGTCCAGCTCACCGGAGCTCCAGCGCGTCGATCCAGCGTGGCGACCCAGGCAAGGCATCGCCCGTTCCGCTCCGCGATGGCGCTCCAGCGCTGTGCCGCCACCGAAGCCGAGGTGCTGGGCGGTCCCCACCAGGAAACGGCGCTCCACGCCCGCTGGTAGGCCACGAGGACGGGTCGACGGGCAGCCCAGAGAAAAAGCTGCCTCACCGACCAGGTAGGGACCTAGAAGTAAGGTTACCTCCTTCCCCCCACAATAAGAAGTCAATTTCTCCGAAAAAACGACGAACAAAACTAACTAAAAACTGAAAAAAAAAATGAATTAAACGGACGGCTGCTGGTTAGCAGCCGTTCCCCAAGATGGCCCCTCCTACAGGCTCTAGAGGGCGGCGTCTTGGTGTGGGAGGTGCTAGTCACGGGGTTGGTACCTGGTTTGATATTTAAGGCCGGGCAACGTCTGTGTCCTTGAAGGAGTAGGGAGCTGTATTAGAGAGATTAAAAACGTCTAGTGCACACAACTCGTGTCTGACTAGTTTATGGCTGGACTCCTGCGAGTCCCCGCTACACTGGTGACCCCGACGTGATCCGAACACGCAGCCTTTTAAAAGTCACCCCTCTAGTTGCTACTAAATCTTTTCCTCCCTCACCTTCAATATATGTCTATGCCCTCTGGTTCTTGACTTAAACCTATGTCCTCTGGTTCTTGAACTATGTAAGAAAACGAGGGAAAACTCTACCGGTTTAGCCTAATGTCATGGTTGGGAAATAACCAGAATCTGTAATTAAAGCAGCAGAACATTATGAAAGCCTTCTGCTTCTCGCGGAGAGCCTCGATGAACATAAAAAGTAGGTTATGTATGATGTAACTATAATTTTTTTGAAGAGCCAACGCAAGTAGTGTACGGGAAAATGTTTATAGGATTTTCAAAGACTTCAAAAGGCGGTTGATGAATTCCTTCATAAGGGGCAGTTGGCAAAAGCTGTAACTCGTAGAATTGAAGGGAAGTTATTGATCAGGTGAGGAATCTATCCGAGCGGCAGGAAACAATAAGTAAATAAAAAATACAAGTTTTGATCATAAATTGTTTCTCTTTAGACAGGACTGAGGGGGGAGACCTTATAGAAGTGTATAAAATCATGATATGCATGGACAAAATGGATGGTCATTGTCCCAGGGTTGCGGAAGTTTAAAACTAGAGAGCATACATTTGTGGTGTGAGGGGGGGAAAAAAGGAACTTGAGGGGCAACATTGGTGGGTATAGAAAACAAGCTACGAGAAGAAGCTGAAGAGATGGTCCCTGTGAAAATGTTTCAAATACATTTGGACAGGTATGCAGAAAGGATATGCAAGGATATACAAAAGCAGGAAAGTGCATACCAGCAGTTTCAAGATTGCCTTATTTCCAGCTGTTATTAGACCACTGAGCTGTGCACTCATAAGCTTTTGGGCTTATGGTAGGTTGGGCTGTGAATACCATCATGTTTCCTCAAATCAATAACTAGCTCCTTCATCTTTCTCCATCTCCTTCCTGTACTCCGCCTCATCCCTGTTTGAGATCTGCACAGTATGGTGGCATCACCTGCAAATGTCTATTACAGCAGAATTTGTCGGCACAATCATGACTGTATAAGGAGTATAGAATGGGGGTTTGATCTGCGGATGCAGGGCAACAGTGTTGAGAATTATCGTGGAGGATTGATGCCACCAATCCTCACTGATTCTGGTCTATGGGTCAAAAAATCGAGGATCTCGTGACAAAGGGGGTTGGTGAGTTACTAGTTTTAGTGAAATTCGACCCACCGAGTCCGTGCCGACCAGGGATTTCCCTGCACACTTACACTATTATACACACCAGGGACAATTTACGATCATACCAAGCTAATTGGCCTACAAACCAGTACGTATTTGGAGTGTAGGAGGAAACCGGTGATTCCGGAGAAAACCCATGCAGGTCACGGGGTAAACGTACAAACTCAATGCAAACCGGTAGTCAGGATCGAACCCTGGTTGTCTGACACTGTAAGGCAGCAACTCCGTTGCTACGCCACCATGCTGCCCTTTGTTTGGGATTATAGTGTTGAAGGCAGGGCAATGGTTATTAAATTGGAGTGTGACTTGGGTGTTCTTAGAAACATAGAAAATAGGTGCAGGAATAGGCCATTCGGCCCTTCGAGCCTGCACCGCCATTCAATATGATCATGGCTGATCATCCAACTCAGTATCCTGTACCTGCCTTCTCTCCATACCCCCTGATCCCTATAGCCACAAGGGTCACATCTAACTCCCTCTTAAATATAGCCAATGAACTGGCCTCAACTACCTTTCTGTGGCAGAGAATTCCACAGATTCACCACTCTCTGTGTGAAAAATGTTTTTCTCATCTCAGTTCTAAAAGATTTCCCCCTTATCCCTAAACTGTGACCCCTTGTTCTGGACTTCCCCCAACATCGGGAACAATCTTCCTGCATCTAGCCTGTCCAACCTCTTAAGAATTTTGTAAGTTTCTATAAGATCCCCCCTCAATCTTCTAAATTCTAGCGAGAATTCTAAATTCTAAATTTCTAAATTCTAACATCTTGTTATCAAGATGTTCCAGTGGTGTGTATAGGGGCAGGGAGATGGTGTCTGTCATGGGCTTCTTGCAGTGGTAGGTGAACTGCAGTGGATCTTGGTTGCATGGGAGGCTGCAGTTAACGTGCTCCAGGATTCCCTTGCAAAGCATATCAAGATGGTGGCGGTCAGAGCCATTGGATACTGCTGTTGCGGACTTAGTAATCTGTTGCAGGCCCCTTGTGTTAGCTTTGGTTTTATTCTACATTTGAAACGCTTGGCTGAAGCACTGATCTTCTCACTTGCAACCTTGCGCGCAATTTATCTCTTAAACCAGAGCGAGATATTATAGATGGTGAAAATATGAAATAAAAACAGAAGTGCGGAAAACTCTCAGCAAGTCAGACAGACTTTGTATGGAGAGAGGAAGAGAGAGAGAATCAGGGTTAGCAACTCAATGACTAACCATGATAATTTTAGAGCAACCCGATGTATTTGCATCTACAGATGTTGCTTGCCCTGCCAAGAATGTCCAGCATTTGGTGTTTTTATTATTTTGGTTTATCGCTTGTGTGATCCTGAACTACAAAAGTCACTTATCTTACTTTTCTGTCTGCCCTGTATTTTCATATTACACAAACATGAATCCCTAAAGAACAATCCAAGCAAGTTTGTGACTGTTATACAAATGTAGCACTGTGCATCGATGACATTGAATACTCCAGAGAGAGCAATTTAAAACACACTGAAAACTGTGTAGTATTCACCAACAAATACAGCCTTTCAGTGAGTTTGCTACTTTGGTGGCAATATTAAATGCTATATTTTACCAAAGCTAATGCTACTGAAAGTCATCGCAATTTCATTCTGGAAAACATCTAGGCAAATATGCTCAAAGACAATGCACAATAGGTGCAGGAGTAGGACATTTGGCCCTTCGAGCTTGCACCGCCATTCAATATGATCGTGGCTGATCATCCACAATCAGTACCCCGTTCCTGCCCTCTCGCCATATCCCCTCACTCTGCTATCTTTAAGAGCTCTAACTCTCTTGAAAGCGTCCAGAGAATTGGCCTCCACTGCCTTCTGAGGCAGAGAATTCCACAGATTCACAACTCTCTGGATGAAAAAGTTTTTCCTCATCTCCGTTCTAAATGGCCTACCCCTAATTCTTAAACTGCAGCCCCTGGTTCTGGATTCACCCAACATCTGGAACATGTTTTCCACCTCTAACATGTCCAATCCCTTAATCTTATATGTTTCAATAAGATTCCCTCTCATCCTTCTAAATTCTAGAGTATACAAGCCCAGCCGCATCATTCTATCAACATATGACAGTCCCGCCATTTCGGGAATTAACCTTGTGAACTTACGCTGCACTAACCCTGTGTGAGAGTCTTTCAATCATACAGCACAGAAACAGGCCCTTCACCCCAACTGTCCATGCCGACCAACATGATCCATACATTTACCCATTGTTGTTTAAAAAAAAATGATGCATGTGGTTCTTGTGGGAATGTGATCAAAGTTATTTTCCAACTTAAATATCCGTGAAAACAAATGAACAGAATTACTAATATTGAATAAGTCAGAGGAAGTGTCCCGACCCAAAACGTCACCTGTCCTTGTTCTCCAGGGATGCTGCCTGAACCACTGAGTTATTCCAGCATTTTGCTTCTTCTTTTGTAAACCAGCATCTGCAGCTCCTCGTTTTTCTACTCATTTTTACCATTGTAGAATCTACACTTCCCTGCCGAATACTAACTACCCTACAAAGAGTCATTTTGGATGAAGCAATAAGAGATTGTTCAGCGATGTGGCCTTGAATATACATGTGTGCACACAGAAGCAGAATTCCAGCTGATCTATATCGCACTGTATCCTTAGACAACCATCTTCACTATCTATGATTCCACCATGTTTAGATATTTACAACTTACTGGTCAGACCATCTACACCCAACCAAGATCCCAGCACTGATCCCAGTGACACATCAATTGAGTTAGAAAAATACTTGTGCACGCTGCCTTCCATCACTAATTTTGGATCCAGTTTGTCAGCTCATCTTTGATCCCTTATTTAGTTTTTATTAGTTTAGATATACAGCGTGGAAACGGGCTCTTCGGCCCACCGAGTCTGCACTGACTAGCAATTCCCCGCACACTAACACTATCCTACACACACTAGCCATAATTTACAATTTTACCAAGCCAATTAACCTACAAACCTGTATCTCTCTGGAATGTGGGAGGGAACTGGAGCTCCCGGAGAAAACCCACATAGGTCACGGGGAGAACGTACAAACTCCAAAGAGTTAGCAACCATAGTCAGGATCAAACTGATCTCTGGTGCTGTAATGCAGCAACTGCTGTACTCTACAGCTGTACCATAGAAATAGGTGCGTAGGCTGCCCTTCGTGCCTTAACTTTCATGGATCAGCCTACAATGCACAAGGGCCACATCTTGTCAATATAGCCAATGCGTTACCCTCTGTGGCAAGAGTTCTTCTCTGTGTGCTCAAAAGGATTTCCATGTCACTTCCCTAACATCGGGACAATCTGCCTTCATCAAGAATTTTGTAAGTTTCTTAGTCCCCTCTCACTCCTAAATTCTAGAGAGTATAAACACTGTCAGTTTCAAAGTCCTGGTGAGACACTCCCTCTATGGCATAATGTCCTCTCAGCACAAACCATGTGTGACTTACAACTGCAGTCTCCCTGCATACTCAGTTTGTGCTTTTTTGCAAACCATGGCCACACTGCCTCATCAATTTTCTTAGTTACATCCATAAAACACTCAGTCAAATTGGTGAGACATAATTTCCTCTGCACAAACCCATGTTGACTTGTCATCAGTTTGTGCTTTTTCAAGGGAACGTAAATGTTGCTCCTCAGAATCTTCTCAAACATCTCCCCAACACCTGCTTCACGTCTCAATGCCTTGTGGATTTTGGTTTTATCCCTACTATCATCATCGCCGTTGAAAACATCAACGGGCACGGTGCCTTACAATGCTATCTATGACAGTGATTACAATATCTACTGAAGTGTAGATGGCCGTTGGCTCGCTAGGAGCTCATCCACCCTTTGACAGGTCTTTTTTTTGTTCCTGCTGCGAGTCCACAGCCCCCTCCTCACCTGGCAAACCAGGTGGGGGAGACGATTTAGTCGCCGACTATCTGAGCATGGAGTAGGTAGCACGGGATTACATGGTACCCGGTGGGGGGAACTCCCCCCTACTATCCCGTGTAAATAATCTGGCAACATGAGCTATTGTCCAATGTGCTGGTACTTAACCTTAGCTAATGAAGATGCCAAATTCCCAGTTCCCAAACAGTCTCCTCCCTTGCTTCCCTTAGCTTCCTGATTTTAATACCATCTGGCACTGGGGGATTTATCATTCCTGAGCCAGATTCAGATTCCCATTCAGAGTTTGATTAGTTTATTGTCAAGTACAGCAGGGTGCAATGAAATTCTCTGTCTTCAATCAAGTGGAGGACTGGAGACTCCATCTTGAACTTGTTGTCTTTTGTCTCCTAGTCATACTTAACCCTTCCCAATGCCCTTGATGGGGCACTGACCTATTGCTTGTTTGAAAGAAGAGTCTTGAAAAAGATGCTTCTGTTAACATTTCTTTAGCTCGAATGTAATTGGAATAAACCTGAAGACTGATTTTTTCCAAGGCAAAAGAACCATGTCAACCCTGGTGTGTGTCATTAGATTGGGGCTGTGGAATGCTGGCCATTATTGTGGACCATATCTTTAAGGATTTAAACATGGGTAATGTCCAGCATTTATGCCTCCGTCATCAAATTGCAACAATTTCTTTGGTGATCATATTCCAGATTGAGGGAACTTACTGTGCACTACTTGGCTATATGCTCTCTGCACAGCAACAGTTACAAGACTGTTGAATAATGTGAAAACACAGTTATTCAACAGTCAGCAAGGGGTGTGAAGGTCTTGTATAAATGGAAGCCTTTGTTTTATCTACTCCAGCGTGATCCGTGCTCCAGGGCATCATTTGGCTTGTTGCTTATGTAGTCCTCAAATTTGGACCTGTGCCCATGTGCTCTATACAAGTCTAGTTCTGTGTCATCTCCACATTCCTGGTTCTTGTTATAACTCCTGCACATGTTAAATGTTTTTTTATACACTTTGAGCCATAGAGTCACACAGCATGGAATCATGCCCTTCAGCCCAACTCGTCCCTGCCATCAATGATGCTCCATCTAAGCCAGACACATTTGGCCCATATCCCTGTAAACCTTTCCTGTACCTGTCCAAATGTCTTTTAGAGACGCTAGACACACAATGCTGCAGTAACTCAGCGGGTCAGGCAGCATCTGTGGAGAAAAGGAATAAGACGTTTCGGCTCGATGTAATTGAATGTTGTTATTGTATCTGCCTCGACTACTACTTCCGCATAAACTGGGTGTTGTTAATATGATATGGCATACAATGGACAGAGCTAAAGATAGACCATGACTTTATATAGATAATAGCTGTTTAATGATCTCACAATTTGACTTTCATAGTAATAACATTTGAAGTGATGATTATAATAATAATAATAATACATTTTATTTACGGGCGCCTTTCAAAGTCTCAAGGACACCTTACAGAAAATTAACAAGAGAGAAAAAACATATAGTCGGAGTAAAATAAATAATAAGGACATCACCAATACACAAATTAAAGACAGAATTCGCTCCAAAGACAAAAAATCAAAAACACAATGTGAAGAGAGAGCAGCGGCAGCTAAAGCGCGCCAGCGTCCACTCTCCCTTCACGGCAGCCATCTTGGACACAAACTAACATATTCACATTACACACAGAAAATCATCCCCCCACAATGGTTACCACTGTGGGGGAAGGCACAGTGTCCAGTCCCCATCCCCAGTTAATGTGCGGCATGGCGGCACAGCTGTAAAGTTGTTGCCTTGCAGTGCTCACAGCGCCCGAGACCCGGGTTCGATCCCAACTACGTGTGCTGTCTGTACACAGTTTGTACGTTCTCCCCTTGACAACGTGGGTTTTCTCCGAGATCTTTGGTTTCCTCCAACACTCCAAAGACAAACACATTTGTTGGTTAATTGGCTTGGTATAAGTGTAAATTGTCCCTTGTATGTGTGGGATAGTGTGAAAAGTACGGGGGTCGGTGCGGACTCGGTGGGCCGAAGGGCCTGTTTCCGCATGTGTCTCTAAACTTAAAAACTAAACCTAAACTCATCTCCTGAGCCTGCACATGATCAGTATCCTCCATATCCATGTGCCTATCTATAAAACCTCTGAAATGCCCCTGTCATATCTGACTCCACCACCAGCCCTAAAAGAGCCATTTAAATTGATAGTGAATGAGTTGCAAGCTTTAATGTGCAATGGAAGCCAACATGTAATGGGAGGGCCATGATACATCCCATAAACAAAGATATAGGCATAGCCTGCACTGACATAAGAGAACCAAAGCTCCAGGCCCATTAGAATGGGCATGCAAATCACCTTATTTCTTGGGATCAAATCTAGCTGAGACACAATGTCAAGCTTGTTTTTTTCGAGTGTAATATCCAATATTTAATCTAGTCACTCTGCCTAAGGCTACATAAATGGACTTGCAAATACACAGTGCAATATACAGACTGGGGCAACATTAGACCGGGGGATCAATAGCTGCACTCAGTTGAAACTTGTTGCTACTCAAGGATCCCAAATTCCTTTTGCTCGTAAACAGTAAAAATTTAGATGCGACAAGCAAAATACCATGCATTGTGGAAATAAACATCATCTGAAGTTCTAGTTTTAGCAACAATAATTTTCAGCAATAGGACGGGTTTGCTCTGTAAATGTAAAGAGAGATTTGATTTTTTTGGAATAAAGGGATTGAGTTTTTATTTCGAGATTTCTATTTACAACCGTAGGATCTGCTGAGTGTTTTTAGAAAGACGTTTTGAGGGTTAATATTGGAATCTAACCTCCATGAATGGTCTCCACTGTTGACAAAGTGTGGTTAAATTGAATGAGTCCTTCATTCAGTTACAACCCAAGGCTTGACATACACTTTAACTCGTTTGCAGTTAACAGTGCCATTTGGTGTCGGCATGACTGAGTGCCCTTTTGCTGCTAGAAATAACATTTGGCATCACTGATGACCTTAACAGGCCTTTAATGCTGGCGTTAAGAAAGAGCAGAGTGCCTTGTATTATATTCAGCCTTGTGGATGGAATGATTGATTGTCTAAAGAGCTGCCTATCTGTTCAAAGGCAAACCTCAACCATTTTATGTGCAAAGACAGCAAGGGAAATGCCAATAAAAAAAAGAGCATTTGTGCAACTGTTTGAACTGAAATGCATTAACTTTTATGCTAAAAAAAAATATCCCCAAGGCTTGGTATTTTAATATTCTGTGAAGATGTTGAGCAGTTTATTTTGAACTCTAACCTACTGTAGGATTACTGTATTTTCTGTTTAAGACGCAAAATCACTGTCCATTCGAGATGTTATATTTTATTTCATTTATAAGGGACTTCATAATGTATATAATCAGTGTTACGCAATATAAACATACAAGGCTGAAAACATTTATTATTATGCCGTGTTTCATAGAGAGGTGTTAACTGTGGAATGTGCTTTAATTTGAAACGCTGAAAGTGTGGGGGCTGCAAATAAAAGCGTGCACAAGCTGTCACTATCACTTTTCTCCGTCATCCACCATATCTTGACATCGGGAGTTTGACTGAGGGTATGGAAATGCAGACTCTCTGTAGACTGGTACCCCGCTGGCACTCTTGCCCTGCGCTGTGAACGATTGCACATACTCCTGGCCCCGATCCAAGCTTGTAGCCCAAGAAGCATTTGGAAAATAGATTTGTGTGTTCATCCGAGACCAATTCAGCCAGATTCAGTTCTGAGGGGGGGACTAAAGCTCGGAACCGACAACCCTGGACATTCAAAGGCAGGCCAAAAGGGACTTAAAAGATTGTAATATGTCCAGACACTGCAAAATCCAGCAACACCATTTGATTCATTGACTGCTTGTCAGGTACAGCATTTATACCGGCCCTTTGGCCCATCGAGGCCCTGCCGACTATCAATCACCCATTCACAACTAGCTCGGTGTTATCCTATCTTCTCAACCACTCTTTCACTTTATCTCAGTGAGCATGACAATAATAGACCAATACTAATAGAGACCTGAACTATTAATCTGGAGGGTACACAAAAATGCTGGGGAAACTCAGCGGGTGCAGCAGCCCCTATGGAGCAAAGGAAATAGGCAACGTTTCGGGCCGAAACCCTTCTTCAGGTATGAGTCCAGAGACATGGGGAATATGAATTCGTAACCAAATATCCCAAATTCAAAAATGGTAAGGCATAACGTATAACTTGTGGAAAGAAAAACAGAGTTAATCTTTCATGCCTAATCTGGACCTCTGCCTCCACAATCCCCATATGTCTGATTGTATTTGAGAATTCTACCAGAAACCCCTGAGAGTTATTTAAAAGCAGTTTTGAAAGATTTAAATAGTTTGAAAAAGCAGATTTTTAAAAAATTAAAGAATAATTCCTTTCTTTGGAAACATGC
Organism: Leucoraja erinaceus; assembly: GCF_028641065.1. NCBI lineage: Eukaryota > Metazoa > Chordata > Chondrichthyes > Rajiformes > Rajidae > Leucoraja > Leucoraja erinaceus. The sequence continues at coordinate 69,319,029 of NC_073383.1, read as the reverse complement.
TTGCACGTTATAACTAATTAAAGCATTAAGATGAAGTAAGAGAGAGAAGAATAGTGTTTACTTGTATTTATATTTATAATCAGCCAAATACATGTGTCAGGAATCTCTGCCCTCGAGCTGGGCTCCATGACTGGATTCCATGTTAAGTCCAGAGGTGGGATGGGTACTCGCATGTAGCAGCATTGGATGCCCATCTAGTTTCTGGCTTGCAAGTTGCTGCATTATGGCACAGATGTATGTCGTGTGGACACAGCAGCCAACTGAGGGCTGTCCATGAAACCACCATCTGAAGGTCACAAATAACATGTCTCCACAATCGCATTTTCAGATTCTGCAGAACTTGGCATTAAAAGTTGGTTGCTACAAAACATGCATTAAAAATAATTATAAGCATGCTTCTATGTTATTAATTAAGGACACTTCTCCATGTTCCAGTTCTCTGAAGGTTGTAAATAAGGTTGAGTTTAGAGATACAGCACGGAAAAAGGTGTTTCGGCCCACCGAGTCCGCGCTGACCAGCAATCCACGTACACAAACACTATCCTACACACTAGGGGCAATTTACAATTTTTAACAAAGCCAATTAACGTACAAACCTGCTCGTCTTTGGAATGTGGGAGGAAACTGGAGCATCCGGGGGAAATCCATGTAGCCCAAGAAGCATTTGGAAAATAGATTTGTGTGTTCATCCGAGACCTATTCAGCCAGATTCAGTTCTGAGGGGGGGACTAAAGCTCGGACATTCCGACAACCGTGGACATTCAAAGGCAGGCCAAAAGGGACTTAAAAGATTGTAATATGTCCAGACACTGCTAAATCCAGCAACACCATTCGATTCATTGACTGCTTGTCAGATACAGCATTTATGGGAGAATGTACAAACTCTATACAGGCAGCACCCGTAGTCGGGATCGAACCTGGGTCTCAAGTGATGTAAGGCAGCAACTCTATTGCTGAACCGCCTCCACCGTGAGGGTTGGTGCACAGATTTTTTTAAATCATTAGGTTACGATAAGCTTTTCGCTGCATCTCGGTACACGTGACAATAATAAACTAAACTATTATTTCTCAAAATAACTAACCTATAAAGAAACATTTTGGGCAGAACATTTATCTTGGATATTGGAAAGATAGATGTTTTATTACTAGGATGAATAGTCTTTGTGTGACAATGAACGAGATTCTTAAGTCTAGACTGCAGCGGATAAGGAAAGCCATAATCAGGCACTCTGCCGGAAGCCAGCAGTGGTACACAGAAGATCTTTTATTAGCAGCACAGGTGGAAACAACTCTGGCTCACCACAGTTCTTTCCTGCCTTCTTGCTTGTATTTTATGATACACTGATTACTTGTAGTTTAGAAACTCTAACAACTTGGCCCAATTTTGAATGGTATTTGTAGCAATTTTCCTTTCAACTTAGCCAACTCAATTAAATTTGGACACAAAGTACTGGAGTAACTGGAGTCGGGCAGCATCTCTGGAGAACGTGGGCTAGGTGACGTTTTGGGTCTGAACCTTTCTTCAGATTTGAATTCTACCTTCTCCAGTGCTGAGTTATGCCCCTGTCCCACTTAGGAAACCTGAACGGAAACCTCTGGAGGCTTTGCGCCCCACCCAAGGTTTCCGTGTGGTTCCCGGAGGTTGCAGGTGATTGCCGGAGGTTGCAGGTAGTGGAAGCAGGTAGGGAGACTGACAAAAACCTCCGGGAACCGCACAGAAACCTTGGGTGGGACGCAAAGTCTCCAGAGGTTTCCGTTCAGGTTTCCTACGTAGGACAGGGGCATTACTACATAAATGTTATTATACATTACTACATAAATTGTGTCTTTTGTTTTGTAAACCAGCATCTGCAGTTCCATGTGTCTCACTTAAATTTGGCTTTAGGATCTGGACCATTGCGTCTAATGTGCTGTTGGTCATGTTGATATGAATGCATTAAAAGAAAAACACTAGAGATGCTGGGAAATTTAAATAATGATCAAACATAGAGAAAATAGCTGTAAAGAATGCATGCAGTGAAAAAAATGTGGGGAGAAGACAAATTAATGGGGTTGAGAGGGAAATATAGATCAGCCATGATTGAATAATGGAGTTGACTCGATGGGCCGAATGGCCTATTTCTGCTCCTATGACCTATGAACAAAGTTAATGTTCCAAGTCAATGAGCTTTCAAACCAGGCAAAACCAAACTGCTGGAGGGATTCAGTGGGTCAAGCACCATCAGTGGAAGAAACTGTGGATGTTGCAGGTCAGGACCTTTCAGCATGCTTTGAGTTACAGCAATAAGGGCAGGTTGAGTGAACATTGGAAATGTTTATAAGAGCCAGTGATGGAAACCATAATGGTACGGGAGGTGTAGGAAGGAACTGCGGATGCTGGTTTACACTGAAGATAGACGCAAAATGCTGGAGTAACTCAGTGGGACAGTAGCAAGATGAATGGAGAGAATAAATAGCAATGCTGGAAAGTGAGATCCAGAATATCACATGAAGACCATCTCGGCTAAGGATAGCAGCCATCCTTATTTGAAATGCCTCAATGAAACCACTTAATTTTTTGAGATAATTGATTAATTAATCAATTATGGATACTTGCTTTCTTTAAATAAATAAAAATGTCCAGATTTAAACACACAATGCTGGAGTAACTCAGCGGGACATGCAGCATCTCTGGACAGAAGGAATGAGTGGTGTTTCGGGTCGAGACACTTCTTCAGCCTGAAAAGTCCAGATTCCATGATCATATTGAATGGCGGTGCTGGCTCAAAGGGCCGAATGGCCTAAGCATGCATCTATTTTTCTATGTTTTTCTATTTGTTTGGTTACATGAGTCTATTTCCCAGCTGCCATGGGAGAATTGGAACTTGCATCCCCAAATCACAGGGATTTTGGCGGCCAGCCATATAATTTACCCATGATGCTTCTCTTTTCCCTAGGTATCAAATGTTGTGCCCAGAAATTGGCTGGTAGTCAATAGCGCTACACTCTCAATATATATGCATTGTACGTGATTTAATGCATTGTACTTTATCTCGCAAATTCATTCTATTGATGCTAAAGGAGTGACTTGAATGCCGTTTACAATGCTTTGGTCTAACAATGTAGCTTGTTTAGTGCTTCCAATTGGGGATAAATGTCTTGGTAGTGATGTCTCCAATGGAACTTTGTCAAGGGAAAACTTCTGGCAAAAAAAAAGTTAAGTCTGCGAATAATTGGAGGTTGGAAATGGAGCCTCCATTGTGATCTTGCCAGACCTGCCATACGGTGACAAATAACTCCTGGTCCAAGGTTCACTCATTACCTCCTCAGTAGTTTGTTTTACATTTCTGTCAGTTTTCCCCAATGCCCGAGTTAAAATTGATTTCCTCTCTCTTGCCACTAGCATTGTTGTTAAAAGAGGCCAGTGTAGCCAAACCCATATGATCTGTATTTTTCACACAGAGAGTGGTGAATCTCTGGAATTCTCTGCCGCAGAAGTTAATTGAGGCCAGTTCATTGGCTATGTTTAAGAGGGAGTTAGATGTAGCCCTTGTGGCTAAAGGGAACAGGGGGCATGGAGAGAAGGCAGGTACAGGATGATCAGCCATGATCATATTGAATGGCGGTGCAGGCTCGAAGGGCCGAATGGCCTACTCCTGCACCTGTTTTCTACCTTTCTATGAATGCTATCTCTGAATGCATTGGTTTGCAGTCTTATTCATATTCAGTAAAAGGGACCTAATAACTTCGAAGGAGAGAAACAAGGCAAAACTCAAGATTCATCTTTGACTTCTTACTAAATCCTATTCTAATCTGGTTAAGAATTTGAGGAGGTCAATAAAAGTTTAGATAGGGAGAATCAGGGAATCGGAGGATGCGGCGCTTTGGGATTTTAAGAAAGGATTTGATAAGGTCTCCGCACAAAATTCTGGAAGGTTCTATGCTGACATAGATTGAGAATTAGAATGGGAAGAAATAGATTCTGTTTGGCAGGGCAGACAATAGGTGCAGGAGTAGGCCATTCAGCCCTTCATGCCAGCACCGCCATTCACTATGATCATGGCTGATCATCCACAATCAGTACACCTTTCCTGCCTTCTCACCATATCCATTGACTCCCACTATCTTTAAGAGCTCCATCTAACTCTCTCTTGAAAACATCCAGATAATTGGCCTCCACTGCCATCTGAGGCTGAAAATTCCACAGATGGCTCATGTGGAGCCATGCACATCTGTTCTTGAGCCCTAACTATTCACATTCTATATTCAAAGATTAGGCTGAGAGGGTGAAATGTCACCCGTACAAGTTTGCTGGTGATGCTAAATTCGGTGGGAATTGCAAGGAGGATGCGAAGAGGGTTCTTGGGGGTCATGGACAAGCTGAGTGAGTAGGTGAGAACATGGGAGGTGGGATATAACATGGGGACATTTCAAAGCATGTAACCGAGGCAGAGAATCTGTTAAATGGTGGGAGAAAGGGTAGTGTTGATTTTATGATTGTGCACGCTGACGGAGATCAACATGCAGGTGAACTAATCAATTAGTTACAACGTTGAATAATGATGATGATACTTTATTGTCACTTGGTGTAAAGTATCAAATATCAGAATGGTCAGCAAATTCAACGTGATGTAGAACGGGTACTAGTATCATCCATATCATCGGAAGGGAGAGTGGACGCTGGCGCGGTTTAGCTGCCGCTGCTCTCTCTTCACATTGTGTTTTTGATTTTTTTGTCTTTGGATCGAATTCTGTCTTTAATTTGTGTATTGGTGATGTCTTTATTATTTATTTTACTCCGATTATATGTTTTTTTACTCTTATTAAATTCTGTAATGTGTCCTTGAGACTTTTGAAAGGCGCCCATAAATAAAATTTATTATTATTATATCATATGTATTCTCACTGTATGGTGAGTGGTTGATTTTCAACCATGTAAAGTCCCAGCTTTGAACCCTGGGTTCTCCTGAGCTGGTTCATCTGAAGTCTGAAAAAGGGTTTCAGCCCGAAAACGTTGCCTATTTCCTTCACTCCATAGATGCTGCTGCACCCTGCTGAGTTTCTCCAGCACTTTTGTCTACCTTCCATTTTCCAGCATCTGCAGTTCCTTCTTAAACGCTGGTTCATCAGGTGATGTTCGTTCTCCTCTCTGTGCAGTGGGGAGAGAATCAGGATGTTTACCCTCCATCGCTACCTAAATGCTAACATGAGGCATGAACAAGATCTATTCACTTCTTGCGGAAGCAAGCCAATCAAAGAAGCATTTTTTTTTTCTCTAACTGGACTAACATGAGTGCAAATAACATAGTGCCAAAACACATAAACCAAGGTATAGAGCACTCTGTAAGGTTTAGTTTCTAGGCGAAGTATGTACCCTTTTCCCTCTCAGTCAAGGGTTTCAATCAAGCCGTTCACTACAGGAGTAAAGAGGTTCTTCTGCGGTTGTCGAGGAGTAAAGAGGTTCTTCTGCAGTTGTATAGGGCTCTGGTAAGACCACATCTGGAGTATTGTGTACAGTTTTGGTCTCCTAATTTGAGGAAGGACATCCTTGTGATTGAGGCAGTGTAGGTTCACGAGATTGATCCCTGGGATGGCGGGACTGTCATATGAGGAAAGATTGAAAAGACTAGACTTGTATTCACTGGAGTTTAGAAGGATGAGGGGGAATCATATAGAAACATATAAAATTATAAAGGGACCGGACAAGCTAAATGCAGGAAAAATGGTCCGAATGTTGGGCGTCCAGAACCAGGGGCCACAGTCTTAGAATATAGGGGAGGCCATTTAAGAAACAACTTTTTCACCCAGAGAGTTGTGAATTTGTGGAATTCCCTGCCACAGAGGGCAGTGGAGGCCAAATCACTGGATGGATTTAAGAGAGTTAGAGAGAGCTCTAGGGGCTAGTGGAATCAAGGGATATGGGGAGAAGGCACGCACGGGTTATTGATTGGGGACGATCAGCCATGATCGCAATGAAGGGCCAAATGGCCACCTCCTGCACCCATTTGCTATGTTTCTAAGCCAAGTCTAAGAGCAGGTAAAGCCACTGGAAGATTCGAATGTCAAAGACATTTTCTGCCTTGACTCGGTTCTTGAACGCCATGGGCTCACGGTATCAAAATGCTGCTAATTCAGTATTAAATTGGTGATTTTATTCAGCAAGGCTGGGCAGTTTGGAAATAAAAATAGCCGCACTGGTGCAGCTGAGGGCAAGGTGATCGAGTTGAGGTAAAGGACCAAATATTTAAAAAAAACATTTTGTAACATCTAACCATAAAAAGCTGAATGTGCAAGATAGGAAGGTGTTTGACTAAACCCAATATCCTAATTTTGATGAGTGCAAAATTAATCATTAAAAATGCAGAAAGATTCAGTATCTGAAATGGTTGTCACACCCAAGGGTAAAAAAAAAATCTCATGGCCATCTTTTTTTTGTACTTACAAAGGTAAGTTCTTAAAAACCCCCCCCAAAAAAACACTGACAAACAAGTGCTAGGAAGGAACTGCAAATGCTGGTTTAAACCGAAGATAGAAACAAAAAGCTGGAGTAACTCAGTGGGACAAGCAGCATCTTTGGGGAGAAGGAATGGGTAACGTTTCGGGTTGAGACCTTTCTTCAGAACTGCTGCCTGTCCCACTGTTACTCCAGCATTTTGTGTCTACCTTTGATTTAAACCAGCATCTATAGTTCTTTCCTCCACAGAGATACAATGTAATCGGTGACAGTCACGCTGATCGGAGAACTGGGAAGGTTGAGGGGTGGAGACAGAGAAAGCAAGGATTACTTGAAGTTGGAGATCAATATTTATACCGCTGGTGTGTAAGCTGCACAAATTTGTGCTAGGCCTCACTCTGACAATGGAGGAGGCCCAGGACAGAAAGGCCAGTGTGGGAATGGGAGGGGAAGTTAAAGTGTTTAGTGCCAGGTAGGTTTAGGCAGACTGAGCGGAGGTGTTCAGCGAAACGATCGCCGAGACTGCTCTTGGTCTTGCCAATATATAGGAGTCCACACCTGGAACAGTAGATGAGGTTGGAGGAGAGGCAATTGAACCTCTGCCTCGCCTGAAAAGACTGTTAGGGTCCTTGGATGGAGTTGAGGAAGGAGGTATTGGCCGACAAGCCTGTATGTCTTTACAGTGTGGGGGGAAACTGGTACTCCCAGAGAATACCCACGCAGGTCACGGGGAGAAAGTACAAACTTCAGACAGAAAGCACCCGTGGTCAGGATCGAACCCGGGTCTCTGACGCTGTAAGGCAGCAACTCCACTACTGTGCCACTGTACGTAAAATAAATTGATCATCATACGTAATGCTTGGTACTTTAAGGAAAAGACAGAAGGAATCGTAGTAGTCTTAAATTGGAGAAGGACCTGACATTCATTTGTATTCAATGAAGAAATATTTAGTCCACAGTGCAGCATGTGGACTAAATAAACCGGTGAACATGTGGCAACAGCCAAGTCGCCCATGTCGCCTAAATAATCGCCTAAGTGGGACAGGCCCATAAGAAGTAATTCCAAACAAAAGATATTTCAATTCTTGCTACGTAGGCAGTCGGGCATTCAATGGTATTCTGATATTATTCCAACATATCAGCATGTTGTCCATTGATACAATAGTGAGACCCATAAAGAAGGAGGCAACCATGAAGTTTATAGTGGGGAGAATGTTCTGCCACTCTTTATATTGACGCATAAGCACAGTCATTTAATAATTCACACAGAAAGAGTTGAAGACCAGTTATTACTTCATTGAATGGCTTGCAAGTGTCAGTTAAGTCATACAATTATTCCATGTAACTGGACAGAACAGAGCAGGGGCATAAGTTCTGTTCCAAATGCAGGATGTAATGACACTTCCAAATCTTCGATATTAATTTGGCATTCCAGTCAGCATCCTCACAAGATCCGAAACTCAAGCCGATAAGGCATGGATTATTGCAGCAGGAACCAGGCTGAAGGCAAAGTGTTCCATGATATATGGTCACTGCTATTCGAATTAATTTATGTTTAGTTATAATCCCTGAAGGGCCATGGCAATCCTATAAGACAGGCAGAGTGTTACAGGAATCTCTTTTCGCAAGAGAAAGAAAAAAAAATATTTTTGGATGATTGTATGAATGAAGTTATTCAGGAACTCTGCAGCAGTCTGACCTCGATGAACTTGAAGCCTTATACCAGCTGTGGCTCATCAGTCACCAAACAGGCTGGCCACACAATTGAGGAAGTGCTGTCAACCGTGGGCATGTTAAATAACTCGACTAGGGCTCTTTTAGTTGGCGGGGGTGGGATGGATCGCTCTGCAATGGTTATCATCTTCCCTCTATTGTTTGCAGTTTATACTGTAGCGATCAACACGATTTTTCTTTGATGGGCACAAAAAGCAGGAGTAACTCAGCGGGACAGGCAGCATCTCTGGGGGAAAAAAAGAAATGGGCGACATTTCGAGTTGAGACCCTTCTTCGGGCTGAAAAGTCACGGGAAAGGGAAACGGGGGATAGAGACGGTGATGCAGAGATATAGAGCAATGAATGAAAGATATGCAAATAAGTAACGATGATAAAGAAAACAGGCCATTGTTATTAGCTGTTGGTTGGGCGACAAGGAGAAGCTGGTATGACTTGGGTGGGGGAGGGATGGAGATAGAGGGAATGCAGGAGTTATGAAGTGAGAGAAATTAATATTCATACCACTGGGTTGTAAGCTGCCCAAGCAAAATATGAGATGCTGTTTCTCCAATTTGCGTTTAGCCTCACTCTGACAATGGAGGAGGCCTAGGACAGAAAGGTCAGTGTGGAAATGGAAAGGAAAATTAAAGTGCTTAGCAACTGGGAGATTGCTTTGCAATGGTCACTGATATCCTAAGATGATCACAACTATAAGTAATCCACTGAGATACAGATGCTGCTGTTGCAAATATTTTTGCGGAACCCGTCAGTTAACAATGAAGATTGACACAAAAAGCTGGATTAACTCAGTGGATCAGGCAGCATTTCTGGAATAAAGGTATCTACCCTGTCCTGAACTTCAAGGATCTACAAAGTGTAAATATGGTTACTCCCCATTCTTCTAAATTCATAAGAATATAATAAATGTAATTTCTGTATAAATAAGGAACTGCGGATGCTGGTTTACAAAAGAAGACACAGGGCTGGAGTAAATCAGTGGGTCAGGCAGAATCTCAGGAGAACATGGATTGGCGACGTTTCATGTTGGGACTCTTCTTCAGACCGATTAAAGAAATGTGATTTATTTAACCTCTTGTGCTAGGGTGACCTTCTAATTCCAAGATTTAGCTTAGTGAATTTCTTTTGGACCGGTTCCAATGTCAGTATGTTCTTTTGTAAATAAGAGGTCTAATGTTGTGCACAATACTACAGACATGGATTCAACAGTACCTGGACTGTTGCAATAATACTTCCTTGTTTTCTAAACTCCAACCCTCTCACAATACAAGCCAATATGTTCTTTATCTTCCTGATGATCTTTTCCCAAAAAGCTTTTGCCATTTGTGCATACAAACATCTGGATCCCTCTGCACTCCGGTCACCTGTGAGCAAGTTTGGGCCCCATATCTGAGGAAGGACATGCTGTCGTTGGGGAGGGTTCAGAGGAGGTTTATGAGCATGATCCCAGGAATGGTTGGGTTAGCATATGACAAGGAGGAATTTCTTGTCAGAGGGTGGTGAATCGGTGGAATTAATTGTCACAGAAGGCTGTGGAGACCAAGTTAATGGATATTTTAAAGGTGGAGATTGATAGATTCTTGATTAGTAAAAGAGTTGTCAGGGGTTATGGGAGAAGGCAGGAGAATGGTAGGAGAGAGAAAGATAGAACAGCCAGGATTGAATGATGGAGTAGACTTGATGGTCCGAATAGCCTAATTCTGCTTCTCCAACATATAAACTTACCTGCAATCTTTCACCATTTTGATAATACTGTGACTTACCAAAGTACAAAACCTCATATAGTCCTATATTAAGCTACGCTCCATTTGCCAGGTTTTTGCCCACTCAGTCAAGCTATTTATATTAATCCTAATATCATAACTACAAAATGCCCTCCCATCTATTTTCCTTTTATTGGCAAACTTTGCAGTCTACACTCACCTGACTTTCCTAAATTAGTATAAATGTGGCTTTTAAAGCACGTAAGAAAACATGCTTTATTGACTCGAGACATTTTTAAGGGTATTGCAAGGAATGATCTACATTCAAAGTAAGTTCCCTTTTGCAATATATAAATTATACTCTGGGAACTGAATTTTTGGTCTTAATCGATAATAACTGAACAATCACTCTCAAAAGATCCATCTAGAATTATTTTTTTTCCTCTTAAAACGAAAATACTTTGTTGGCAATATATTTTATAACATAAGCACTTTGGTTTAAACATTCGACTTTCTGTGCAGAGAATTTTGATCAGCTGGGATTGTGCATGTATAGAATATGCTGGTCGATGATGCAAGTGGGAAACTGTGAAAGATGCCAGAGTTATAAAGATCTGAGAGGCAGTGAAAGTCATTTAATGTGCAGCATTTATTGTTGCCCAACCAAATCTTGAGGCAATTGTGACTAAATGTGGGTGCTCGAAGGTCTTTTTAATAAAAGAAGTGCCCCGTGATAATAACCAAAAGAAACTTCAAAGGACACTGAGTGCTGGAGTAACTCAGTGGGTCAGGCAGCATCTCTGGAGAACATAGATATTGGACGTTCTCCAGAGTATCCATGCTCTCCAGAGATTCCACTTGACCTGCTGAGTTAAGGGCCTGTCCCACTTTCCCGAGTTATTCACGAATTCTCCCGAGTTTTCAAACTCGCAGAATGCTCGTAACGAGTCCGTGAATACATCGTAGCAGCTCGTTATGCCAGCCATGGGTACTCGGGGCTATTTTTTTTACTCGTGGACATTTTTCATCAGGCTGGAAAAAACCTCCCGACTTACCTGATGCCTCGAGTACTTACGGTTGGCATAACGAGCCGCAGCGATATATCCACGGACTTTTACGGCCTCGTTATGAACATTCTGCGAGTTCGAAAACTCAGGCGAATTTGTGAACAGCTCAGGAAAGTGGACACTTTTTGTGTAATAACCCTTAACACTTTTTGTGTATTAACCAGCACCCACTGTCTTTTGTTTAGAAACATAGAAACATAGAACATAGAAATTAGGTGCAGGAGTTGGCCATTCGGCCCTTCGAGCCTGCACTGCCATTCAATATAATCATGGCTGATCATCCAACTCAGTATCCCGTACCTGCCTTCTCTCCATACCCTCTGGTCCCCTTGGCCACAAGGGCCACATCTAACTCCCTCTTAAATATAGCCAATGAACTGGCCTCAACTACCCTCTGTGGCAGAGAGTTCCAGAGATTCACCACTCTCAGTGTGAAAAAAGTTCTCCTCATCTCGGTTTTAAAGGATTTCCCCCTTATCCTTAAGCTGTGACCCCCTTGTCCTGGACTTCCCCAACATCGGGAACAATCTTCCTGCATCTAGCCTGTCCAACCCCTTAAGACCCTGTTTCTACAAAAGAATGCTAAATGTAACCAACAATTGTAAATTGGGTGGGGGGGGAGTAGGCCTTGTTAGTGCAAATATATATGGAGTTAAATTAGATGACCGACAATTACAGTCATGTGCAAATCCAATACAGGTGACTCCCACATAATGGCCATTGGGGGTCACAGAAATTCACCTTCGCAAAATTTGCAGATCGCCACCCAAAAATCTATAGTTTGGAATAAAATTTCAGAATTTTCTTACAGAAGCCATATGAATTTTTTTTATTTTTTTTAACATTTCGATTGACTTTTCTTGATGCATGTGCAGATGACAGGGTTTCACATTGCAGAAAGCCACGATACAAAGAGGCCAACCCAGGCCAAATATGTGCCATACAGTGAGGTACAGGGACAATGCAAATTTACCATTTTACCAAAGCCAAACCCATACGTCTTTGGAGTGTGTGGGAGAGGGGATTAGAGAAACCAGAGCACCCGGAGAAAACCCACACTGTCGCAGGGAGAACGTACAAACTCTGTATGGACAGCACCCGTAGGATCGCACCCGTGTCTGGATCGAACCCAGACGGGTCCCTGGAGCTGTAAAGGCACCAACTCTACCGCTGCGCAACCATCCTCCCCCTAAATGTTGTAACCAATCCACACTGATTGAGGTCTGCCGATGGGGAAGTTAAAAATCTAGTCGCAAAGTTAGCTTCAGGGACCCGGGTCTTGGAGCTCAGTGACAAGTTTGGAGAGGACAGCTCTGTTTAGAGGCGGGATGTAGTTGATGAACAGCAGCCTGACGTGTCTGTTCCTGTAGTCAAGATGGTCCAGAGTTGGGTGCAGAACCAGTAAGATGGCATCTGCTGTTGTGGTGATAGGCTGTAATTTTATAGAATGTACTTTGTGTTGTACAGATATAGAGTAATTATCATTTTCAGCTATAAAATGGTGACATCTGCAGTGAAAACTTTGGCAGATTTGCTTGCATTGCAGCATTGCATTGTATTAATATAATCCATTGTATATGAATTTCTTTGAGATACTGGATGTTATCTAAGTACACAAGCCTTCATTCTGCCAACGCCTTATTTGTGAGGATTTTCTTTTCAAATGGCATAATCTTACATCAAAATATTTAGTATGTAAAAGTGCAATATTATTTGGAGCTGCGTTGTTGTTGAACTCAAAGTGATTAGAGAGTAGGTGGCATACTAACTTTTAAATTTTACAACTAAACTAACAGAATGATGGAAGATCATTTTTATTGCTGCAGAGAACTGCAAGGCTTGCGGGATCCTAATAACAATTCTCCACGCATTAAAAATCTGCAATAAGGTAGTTGTTTGCAATCGACAGAGGTGGGATCTTAGAAATGGATAAGGTAGATCAAATTTGCACCTATCGCAGATTAGAATTAATGCAAAGACCAAGTTTTTTTTTTTGATTATTAAAAACGCTAAGTGTGATTTACTTGAAATTCCTGGGGGTGTTAACAATATCATTTTGACAAACAGAGGCAGGAACACCTAAACTGATAACGTCCTGTCCTGAATTTCTGATTTAATCGGCTGCATATTAAAATTCTGTGGTTCCATTATCCCTGTAATTGCCAATGTTAAAGCACTATTGCTGCCATTATAGATTTCATTAATTGCGCCTTTGAATTTTCTGTTGGCAGATGATAGCAAATACACCTCGATAAGGTGAAGAAGGCAGAGCTTCCTTATTGAACGAGAGGTGAGTTAAATCAGAATCTGTTTCCACTACTTTTTCATTATAGCTCACGTATTCAGATAGCAATTGTTTTTCCTGCCTCGTGATGTGTTTGAAATTTGTGGTACACTGTTGAAATGATGCTTTGTTAATTATGGCTCCTGCTACAACAGTGGTTCTCCACCAATATTATCAAGTTTGTGACTGAAGAACCTTCACCTGTGGTTACATAACAAGTACCGTCTGTAGTATTGTGACTGAATCAAGTATGATGATTTCTTCTATGTGACAAGTTTAATATGAATAGGACAGGCACAAAACCTATGAGACTGGATACATGGATAGGACATGTTTGGAGGGATGTGGGCCAAACGCAGGCAGGTGGGACTAGTGTAGCTGGGACATGTTGGCCGGTGTGGACAAGTTGGGCCGAAGGGCCTGTTTCCACGTTATATCACTGTGTGGCTGGAGTTGAAGTGCCTCTAGGCTCTTTTGCAGTGCAAAAACAGAATGTGGTATAGAGCTATCCTTTAATAAATGCAGCAAACTCTCAACTATTGGCAGTGTTTAAGAAGGAACTGCAGATGCTGGAGAATCGTAGGTACACAAAAAAGCTGGAGAAACTCAGCGGGTGCAGCAGCATCTATGGAGCGAAGGAAATAGGCAACGTTTCGGGCCGAAACCCTTCTTCAGACTGATCGGGGGTGGGGGTGGGCGTGGACCAGAAAGGAAAAAGGAGGAGGAGCCCGAAGGCTGGGGGATGGCAGGAGACAGCAGGGGGACTGAGGAAGGGGAGGAGACAGCAAGGACTAACAAAATTGGGAGAATTCGATGTTCATGCCCCCAGGATGCAGACTCCCCAAACGGAATATGAGGTGCTGTTCCTCCAATTTCCGGTGCTGCTCGCTGTGGGCATGGAGGAGACCCAGGACAGAGAGGTCGGAGATGGAGTGGGAGGGGGAGTTGAAGTGCTGAGCCACCGGGAGGTCAGCTTGGTTATTGCAGACCGAGCGGAGGTGTTCGGCGAAACGATCGCCCAACCTCCGCTTGGTCTCACCACCGATATAGATCTGCTGACATCTAGATCTAGACATCTATTGGCAGTGCCTGGTACAACAATGTATCAAACAACATACTGCATGATGTGCTCACTTGCATTTATATGCACCAAATCAATGAAAGAAGTATTATGGTAACTTATTTGGAAATAAATTTGTAAGTAGGTGTGTTTGTGTAAACTATTAATTTATTTTTAACATGGGACTGGATTTGCAAAGGAAGCATTTGAATCCTACCTGATAGTTCGTCCATATTCAAATCCTCTGAGAGCATCAGTAGTGTCGACATACAGTAGAAAATGTTAAATGTCATAAGTGATAGGAGTAGAATTAGGCCATTCGGCCCATTTAGTCTACTCTGCCAATCAATCATGGCTGATCTCTCTCTCCCTCCCAACCCCATTCTCCCCATAACCAATGACACCTGTACTAATCAAGAATCTATCTATCTCTGCCTTAAAAATATCCACTGACTTGGCCTCTTCAGCTTTCTCTGGCAAAGAATTCCACAGATTCACCACCCTCTGACTAAAGAAATTTCTCCTCATCTCCTTACTAAAAGAACATCCTTTAATTCTGCGGCTATGACCAAGACTCTCCCACGATTGGAAACATCCTCTCCACATACTGTATGTCCTACAAATAACGGGAGAAGCTCAGCGAGTAACTATGGACTGGTTAGGAATGGAGTGGCCGGTTAGTGCTGTAACTCCGAAACTCCATTGATCCCAGTTTGATTCTGATCAGAGGTACAGTCTGTGTTGAGACTGCAGATTCTCGCTAAGACTTTAGTTTAGTTCAATAACGAAACTCCATGGTTTCACCTGCATGCTCCAGTTTCCTTCCACATCACGAGAAAATCTTCTGGTAGGTTGCAGTCAATGTCAAGGAGGGTTTGGGTTTGAGGGGTGTGCAAAATACAAAGGTTTACAGAGAAATAAGTGGGATTGATAGACATGTTCTAAGAGCTGGCATAGAGTCAAAGGGCCAAATAGCTTCCATAGAGTCATGGAGTAATACAGTGTGGAAACAGGCCCTTCAGTCACCAATGTCCCATCTACCCTGCTCTTGGTCCATAACCCTTCAAACCTGTCCTATCCATGTACCTGACCAACAGTTTCTTAAACATTGGGATAGTCCCAACCTCAACTACCTCCTCTGGCAGTTTGTTCGACACACCCACCACCTTCTGAGTGAAAAAATTACCCCTCGGATTCCTATTAAATATTTTCCACTTCACCTTGAACCTATATTTTGCTATATTTAAGAGGGAGTTAGATGTTGCCCTTGTGGCTAAGGGGATCATGGGGTATGGAGAGAAGGCAGGTACGGGATACTGAGTTGGATGATCAGCCATGATCATATTGAATGGCGGTGCAGGCTCGAAGAGCCGAATGGCCTCCTCCTGCACCTAATTTCTATGTTTCTATGTTTCTATGTCCTCTGGTCCTCCATTCCCCTACACTGGTTAAAAGACTCTGTGCTTCTACCCGATCTCATGATTTTATATACCTCTATAAGATCTCCCCCCATCCTCGCTTGATGCACCATCATTGCTTATTAATGGCACCAGACCCACTGTGTTACTCCAGCACTTCAAGACTCCAGCATCTGCAGTCCCTTGTGCCTCCAGCTTCTTTCTTTGTTGTGACAAAAACATAAGTTGTAACAAAGAGAAATGTACTGGGACTCCGAGTGATCATTCAGGAGAGTCGAGTGGAAGTTGCTGTGGTATAAACAGCCTTGTATCATCTCTTGCATTGGTTTCCCAGCTGAATGTGTGAAGAGCCTTAAATGTAGCAGAATGCCTCCGAGGAGCTTCAGTGAAATGGTGTCTGACTGAATTTGACACTGGGCCACATAATTGGTCTGATGAATAAAGGCTGGCTGGTTCAAGGGACCAGGGACATTTAGAAGGGTGATTCCAAATTTTAAGTATTTGACATCTGACTGGATTAAAAAAAAAAAATCAAAATTCTATCATTCTCTGCCAATGTAGGCAATGGAAGCAGATAATCTCACTATATTTAAAATGACCATCAAAGCACAGAAATCCATGGACCAAGTACTGGAAATTTGGGATTAATATAGATGGGTAGACACAAAGTTCTGGAGTAACTCAACGGGTCAGGCAGCATCTCTGGAGAATAAGGATGGGTGACATTTTGATTCGGGACCCTTCATCAGACCTCCTTTATATTCTTCTTTATATATTCAATATAAACCAGCATCTTCAGTTCTTTTCTGCACACACTGCACTCATTTCAATTGCACCAACAGGCCTGCTCTGTGCTCTATGCTTTTTATGACTCTATTGTTGTATAACTCAATATTGCAGGTTAATTCTACATCCACATAGAATTTCAGGACTGCGAGGCATTTATTTGCCCAGACCTTGACTATTTAAGAGTCTAAGGGGATATTGAAAAGGGGTTTCCAATGATATCTTCGGAATGTGTCAGGATTCTTTCATTAAGGAGATGACCCGTTACAAAGGATGTTCCCAATGTAAGGCACTTTGAAGTTGCAGACTGGGATTAAGAATCATGCTTAGACCCAGGATTTGCCAAACCTTCTGTCATGCGCAAAGTTAAGAGCAGAATGAATCAACGGCATCAATAAACAAACATCCTAAAGAAGAGTCTCGACCCGAAACGATGCCTATTTCCTTCGCTCCATAGATGTTGCCTCACCCGCTGAGTTTCTCCAGCATTTTTGTTTACCTCCTATTTCTCCAGCTCCGTCTTCTGCGATCAATACATTTCAAATTCCTAATTCCTGTTTCGATTCTGAGATCTGGCCTGGTTGCATTCTTCACTCCAACTTGAGGATTGAAAGCAGTTTAATTTAATGCAGCATCACATCTTTAGACGCCTCAGTTCATTTAGGGCGGCATGGTGGCGCAGTGGTATAGTTGCTGCCTCACAGCGCCAGAGACCCAGGTTCGATCCTGATTACGGGTGCCGTCTGTACGGAGTTTGTACGTTCTCCCCATGACCTGCGTGGGTTTTCTCCAGGTGCTCCAGTTTCCTCCCACACTACAAAGACATACAGGTGTGTAGGTTAATTGGCTCTGGTAAAAATAGTAAATTGTCCGTATAGTGTACGAGGATTGCTGGTCTACACACTAAATTGGTGGGCCGAAGGGCATCCGGTATTTCTAAACTAAACTACACTAAACTTTCAGCCATGGCATGGATTTTGGAAGCAACGTGCAACCAAAGAGTAAGGAAAATGAGTAGAGAGTCTGTATTTTGGAGAGAGGGTCTGTCTATATACTCAGCTGATCCTGCAGCATTTATGTGAGAAAGAACAAAAGAGTAGTCCTCAGACCCTTGAGAATATCTATCGCTCAACCAACCTCACCGATGCAATAACCAAAATATTATAACATAGCTGTTTGCGAGCCAGTGGTGTTATCATATACCTTGGTCCAACTGATGGATTTTGGAGAGTTAATCCAGGGCAGAACATGCACAGGAAATACCTGGGCCATGGGGAATGTTGCAGAACAGAGTGACTAAGGGGTACAAGTACATTGCTCCCTGAAAGTGGTGAGACAGGTAGACAAGGTAGTGAAGAAGGCATATGGCCAGCTTTCCTTTATCAGGCAGGATATCGCGTTCTAGAGTCAAGAGTATTTTATTGTCATTTGTATCGAAAGGGAACAATGAAATTCTTATTGCAGCAGTGCAATATGTTTGTAAACACAGTGCTCAAGAGATAATGTCATAAACATTTTATTAAAAATTCAATAAATTTAAAAAAATCCAATTTGTGCAAAAGAAAAACAAGGCAAAGGCCGAAGCGCCAAGAGCAATCAAGGTAGTTGGTAGTTTATTTGGTGTCTGCAGCGTTTAATAGCCTGATGGTTGTTGGGAACAGTTGGGAATACACTAGAATAGTGTAAGCAGTTCTTGTCCCCACAGGATAATTAAACTATAGAGGGCTTGATTAGGATCAGGATAGGCTGGGACTCTTCCTCGGAGCGAAAGACGATGAGGGATGACCTTAGAGGTTTCAAAGATCTAGAGGGCATATAAAAGGTGTACTACTGGTCTTTTTGCCCCAGGGTAGAGAAGTCCAAAACTAGAGGGTATAGGTTTGGGATAAGAAGGAAAAGATAAAGGGACCTGAGGAGCAACCTTTTTCACAGATTGAATGAGCTCCCAGAGGAAGTGATTGCGATGGGCAGATACATGATTAGGCAAAGTTGGGACAAGTGCAAGCAAATGGGACTAATTCACGAGAGCATCTTGGCCAGCACAGACAAATTAAACCAAAGACCTGTTTCTGTGCTCGAAAACTCTGTGAGGATAAATTGAAATTGCCATGATAGTTAGTGAGTAGATATTTTATCAGGTAGGTTTTCCTGTCATTTTCAGAGATCCAGATACAATATCAATTGCTTAAAGAGCAAAACTGATCAATTCTATAAATAATTGTGATCACATGTTTTACATAAAGAAAAGATCTGTATTTATATCTCTATACAGTATCTCTCTATGTCGCCGTCTATCTCTCTTTTCCCTTTCCCCTGACTCTGCCTCAACACCAAACATCACCTATCCCTTTTCTCCAGAGATGCTGTCTGACTTGCTGAGTTACTCCAGCTTTTTGTATCTATCTTCTTGTATTTATATGGTGTCGTTCAAGGCTCAGGGCATCCCAATGTGCTTTAGTTGTCGCGATCTATCTTTGAAATGTTGCAGTGTAGGCAGCCAAATTGCGTTCGGCAATACCTCACAAGTGGAGAACTGCTTGTGACCAGCTAACCTTTTATTTTTGTGTTTGTGAGGGAAATCCATGGGAAACTCCCCTGCCTTATTATCTTGGGATCTTTTTTGCATCTACCTGGGAGGTCAGATATTTAAAATCTCATCCACAAGACTCCACCTCTGGGAGTCAGTGCTCCCTCGGGGTTACTTACACTGGGGCGTTAGCTTGGAATTTGTGGTTAATCCATGGGCACTTTTGAAGACGTTTGCGGATGATATAAAAGTTGGCTGTGTGTTTGACAGCGAGGAGGAGAGGCTTGGATTTTAAGAAGACATAGATTGGCCAGTCAATTGGGAAAAATAATGGGGAAATAGAATTTAATGCAGAGAAGTGGGCGCAACAGTAACACCACTAGTAGTGTTGTTGCCGTACAACTCCAGTGACCTGAATCAGGTCTGATCTCTGATGCAGTCTGTGTGGCGTTTGCACATTCTCTTTGTGACCATGTGGCTTTCCTCTGAGTGCTCCAGTTTCGTCCCACATTGGTAGGTAACCTCCCACATAGATTGGTAGGATAATTGGCCATTGAACCTTGTAAGTAGGTGAATGGTAGAAGCTGAGGGGAGTTCATAGAGTGAAACAGCGTGGAAACAAGCCTTGTTAAACCAAGGCATATCAGTCCTCTCTAGTTGATAGGGAAGATCCTAATGCCCCTGTCCCACTTAGGAAACCTGAACGGAAGCCTCTGGAGACTTTGCGCCCCACCCATGGTTTCCGTGCAGTTCCCTGAGGTTTTTGTCAGTCTCCCTACCTGCTTCCACTACCTGCAACCTCCGGCAACCACCTGCAACCTCCGGGAGCCGCACGGAAACCTTGGGTGGGGCGCAAAGTCTCCAGAGGTTTCCGTTCAGGTTTCCTAAGTGGGACAGGGACAGGGGCATAAGCAAGCAATTGAAAGATGAGCAGCGGGTTTTTTTCTAGAGCAGTGGACAATACTCATTCTCAACTAACACTACCAAACGCAGTTTATCTGCTTGTTATTGCATTGCTATTTGTGGAAGCCAGCTGTGCACAGATCAGCGGACACGTTTCCCATATTGTACCAATGTGTGTCTACAGCGATGGCCTGAGATTATGAAGGACATAAATCCAAGTCTTTTCTTTAAATAAGTAACATGGACTTAGATCTAGTGAGTATAAAGCTCTCGTTTTGCTCAGATTATTTGGTAGCGTTCTCATCTGTGAATCTGTCAGAATGAAAGAATAAAATGAAATCACTTCTGGATTTAAGCCAGTTGATCCAGTCTGGCACTGTAATGCTGATCCGGCAGATTCGTCTTCTCGTGAAATCCCTTAGGATTGAGGGTTTAGAGGTTAAGATGACTTGCTTTCAGTTCAGTTGCATGGGTTCTGAGATGGCTAATGAGGATAATGGGGGAATCTGCAAGCTGGGCCACCGGTTCAGAGAGAAATGCTTGATGGGCGGGTGGTTTGCTTGTAAGATGCTTTGCTCTCTACATTATTTTTTGTTGAACTGTCATCTACTCCTGTAACATTGAGTTGTGTCTCAGTGCCACCCAATGCTAATTATCCCTTTTTGAGCAGTTGTAGTCTGGGAATCCGTGCCATTCATGAGCATGTTGCACTTATTTCAAGAAGGCTTTAAGAATATCCTTGAATTAGTTTTTTTTAAATCTTTAGATGGAGCTTGAAATAGTTTCGTTTATTGAGTAAAACTTTTGTTCCGTACTAACGAGTCGGCGGAAAGACCCTCACATCAGTCTGAAGAAGGGTCTTCGACCCGAAACGTTGCCTATTTCCCTCGCTCCATAGATGCTGCTTCACCCGCTAAGTTTCTCCAGCATTTTTGTCTACCAGCGGAAAGGCAATATATGATTACGATCGAGCCATCTACAGTGTACAGATACATGATAACGGGAATAATGTGGATAATATTTAGTGCAAGGTAAAGTCCGATCAAAGATAGCCCGAGCACCTCCAATGAGCAAGATAGTAATTCAGGACTGCGATCTAATTGTTGGTTGGATTATTCAGTTGCCTGATAACAGGTGGGAAGAAACTCTGCCTGAATCCCGATAGCATTGGAATAGCATCCACGTTTCAGTAGTGGATGTCCAAACTTGCCTATTGCAGGTGGCTTGGATAAACCCGAGCATTAAATGCTAAGGATGTTGAGCTGGTCGAGGACACTGGTATTAGTCAGCTTGTTCTGTCGGAGGATTTGGGAGATTCTGTGAAGATATATTTGCTGTACCTCTCCAGTCCCATGTGATTCCTGCTGTTGCCAGTTAGAGAGTACATGTATTCCTCAATTTATAAATATCCCATTTATTCCTTTTCAATATAAAGCCGGTGACCTCTTGAGGTAGGCAACTTCTCACTTACACCATTTTCATGCTTTGAGGGAAAGAAAAACCGTAAGCACGTGTGAATTTCAGACAGCGCCCGCTAAACTTCCCCGGGCCCTTCTTAAAAGTGTCTCCACCCCCCCCCCTTTCCTGGACCCCGCCTTTGCGATGTGTGTTCATGCGGCATGTGTATTTCCGCTCTGACGGTCGACCGTTCCCCCCCGCAGTTTTTAAGGCGAGTGTGTGCGCTCTGACGGTCGCCGTTGAAGTGCCTCGAGCTTGCAGGTCTCAGGCAGTCCGCTGAAAAGTCGCCTAATGGGGCTGTCCCACTTGGGCGACCTAATCCGCGAGTTCTGGTGAGTTTGCCCTCGACTCGTACTCGCAGCATGGTCGACACGAGGTCGTAGGAGGTCTTCGTAACTCTCCTTCATGCTCAAGAGTAGTCTCCGCGTACTCGAGTCCTCAGCTAGGTCGCGGCGTTTGTTTCAATATGTTAAAAAATGCTCGTGAGTAAAACAAGGTCGCCATGGAAAAAATCAATACTTTTTTTACACGTAGGTTTAGTCGTAGTAGGTCGGCATGTTAGTCGTAGGTAATCGAGGGTAGTCGAAGGCAGTCGTAGATAGTCTTTGTCATAGTCGAAGGGAGGTCGAAGGAGATCGAAGGAGGTTGTCTTCACTCTCCACTATTCGGTGTTCACGAGGTTAGTCGTAGCTAGTCGAAGCTGGTCTTCAACATAGTCGAAGGAGGTTGAAGGAGGTCTTGTACATAGTCGAAGGAGGTCTTCAACATGTCATTTTTTCAAACTCTTCTAAACTCGCCAATTAAGTCGCCCAACTGGGACAGGCCGTTTTATTTTCATTGATGCCCATGGAATGTTGCCAATATTGAAAGCCTTCTCCACATTAAACATTGCAACAATCATTGCACCCTGGAATACAACTCTTAAATGGGATATTTTAAACGTTAAAGCTGGCCCGTTAATGGTATTTTGAAAAAGTGACAAAATGTTCTTCAGCACAAATAATTAAATTTATTAATCAGTGTTAGAAATTGTAATGAGTCGAGTCGTACACACGTCAAGATACAACACACATTTATTAAAGTTAACTTACAGCATTGGTCTGCAGGACATTACAGTAACTAGCAGCTACTCAGACTGAAATACGTAGGCAAGCTCTGGGTAATATGTCACATATAGGCGGAGCAACTACTAACAAGCACTACAATTGGTTAGTAGGAAATAACCAATCTACAGAAATGTCATAGTTTCAGTTGAGTATGACCCCACTAATGACGTGGAGCATCTTGCATTGGGCATAGGCTTTGTAGTGGACTATCGTATATTTGGGTGCAATCTGTTTATGCACAGTTCAAGCTATGTTGTATTGTCTTAACAGAGAGTGTATTTACAATGCCCCTTGGACAAACATGTCTGCCGTTTTAGTTTAGTTTAGAGATACAGCGCGGAAACAGGCCCTTCGGCCCACCGAGTCCATGCTGACCAGTGATCCCTGCACGTTAACACTATCCTACACACACTAGGGACAATATATACTTACACCAAGCCAATTAACCTACAGACCTGTACGTCTTTGGAGTGCAGGAGGAAACCAAAGATCTCAGAGAAAACCCACGTGGTCACGGGGAGAACGTACAAACACTCTACAGACAGCACACCTTCCTACACAATAGATTGACTCATATATTTTGTATCCAAGGTACGTCTAACATATGAAGCTTCCTCCCTTTTCAGTTCCAGACATATTGGTGTATAATTTTGCTGAGAGCTTAGGACAAGTCAAGTCTTATACATTCTACACATGTTTCAGCATGTGTCCGATCTAATCATCAAAATTTGATGAGACAGCCTCATTAAGGGTTTTGCTTTTATGTGTATTCATGGGTGATGCTTTGTGGGTTCTGTCTTTGCTGCAAAAAAGGATACTTCATTCAGATATGTATTTGCACGGTAGATAAAACAGATTTAAAACATTTGGAATATTTGGAATATGTTTAATTTAAACGTAGTTTGTCATCCTCATAGCGCATGACTGAAAGAGCAAGGATCATTTATAAGTAGGAATGAGCTGCAGATGCTTGTTTAAATAGAAGATAGACACAAAGTGCTGGAGTAACTCAACGGGACAGGCAGCATCTCTGGAGAGAAGGAACGGGTGATGTTTTGGGTCGAGACCCTTCTTCAGACTGAAGAAGGACATCAGTCTGAAGAAGGGTCTCAACCCAAATCGTCACCCATTCCTTCTCTCCAAAGATGCTGCCTGGCCCGCTGAGTTACTCCCTCATTTTGTGTCTATCAAGGATAATTTAAAAAGTACTTTACAACTTATAAGGTAATGTGGCAATGAAGACATGGTTAGAATGTAGGCAACATTGCAGTAAATTCACAGTAAATTGCCATGTACAGTAATGAAACAAATAGCCAGTCGATCTATGGTCTTCAGTGAATAATGGCTGAGGGGTCTATACAGGTTTGGAAATGCAAAATACCTCTTCTCCTTTTCAACAAATATTTCCAGTGGGATCATTATGGACAAATTAGGCAGCCATGGAAGAGACCAAGTTTTAACATTTAATGCAAAAGATATTTGAACAACATAAACAATTATGTTAAACAACATAAACTAGATGAGTTGTGGGACATCCTGGCAATTAAAAGAAGTTAGAAAGATGAAGTTGCTATTTGTGAAGAAATAATTCTGTGGGGTGCATTTCATAAAAATTCACTGGGGTACCTTGTGGCATTCCAAATGTTCATTGAGATTTCTATCAGTAATCACCATAATGTGGATATTGTCTGCCTGTCGTGTTACAGGATAAACATATTGTGAACGCATTATTTACAAACGTATGTGAATTAGATTCCCAAAGTGTATCCTTTTTTTAAAAATCAAAAATAAATGAAATGAATTATTTACAATAACATGAACAGTACAAAACAATACCAATAAACCCACCAACATGAATACAAGTAAAACAAATATTCTTAAATACTGAACGTTAAATAACTATATCACCATCGTTGTTAAGGTTGGACTCCACCACCTGTGGTGTCCAGAGGCCACGGAAATCCCCCGGGGTGCCCGTGGACAGCGCATATTCTCTCTCTAGTGACATCCGGGCACGGGCGTAGCGCTGTAAAAGGGGCAGGTAGCCAGCTCGGGCAGAGCCCTCTTCCGCCTGGCCCCGTGACCTCAATCTTAAATGACCTCCCCTTTATTCTAAGACTGTGGCCCCTGATTCTGGACTCGCCCAACATTGAGAAATTTTTCCTGCATCTAGCTTGTCCAGTCCTTTTATAATTTTATATGTTTCTATAAGATCCCCCTCATCCTTCTAAACTCCAGTGAATGCAAGCCTAGTCTTTTCATAGAAAAGGTTTATAAGAATGATTCCAGGAATGTGTGGGTTAGCATATGATGAGCACTTGACAACACTGGGCCTCCACTCGCTGGAGTTTAGAAGGTTGAGGGGGACCTCATTGAAACATACAGAATAATGAAAGGCATAGGTAGAGTAGATGTGGAAAGGATGTTTGCACTGGTGGGAGAGGCTAGGACCAGAGGTCATAGCCTCAGAATTAAAGGGTGCTCTTTTAGAAAGGAGTTGAGGAGGAACTTCTTTAGTCAGAGGGTAGTTAGTCTGTGGAACTCATTGCCACAGACGGCTATGGAAGCCAAGTCAGTGGATATTTTTAAGGCAGAGATAGACACATTTTTGATTAAAATGGGTTTCAAGGGTTAGAAACATAGAAAAATAGATGCAGGAGTAGGCCATTCGGACCTTTGAGCCAGCACCGCCATTCAATATGATCATGGCTGATCATCGAAAATCAGTATCTCGTTCCTGCTTTTTCCCCATATCTCTTGATTCCATTAGCCCTGAGAGCTAAATCTAACTCCCTCTTGAAAACATCCAGTGAATTGGCCTCCACGCCTTCTGCGGCAGAGAATTCCACAGATTCACCACTCTCCGGGTGAAAACCTTTTTCCTCATCTCAGTCCTAAATGGGCTACCCCTTATTTTTAAACTGTGACCCCTGGTTCTGGACTCCCCCAACATCTGGAACATTTTTCTTGCATCTAGCCTGTCCAATCCTTTAAGAATGTTATACGTTGCTATGCCGACCCCTGGTTTAGAGATACAGCACGGAAATATGCCCTTCAGCCCACCAAGTCCGCAATGAACAGCGATCCCTGCACATTAACACTCTCACACTAGGGACAATATATACATTCAAACCAAGCCAATTAACCTACAAACATTTGCAGTTTAATCTTTGGAGTGTGGGAGGAATCCAAAGTTCTCAGAGAAAACTCACAGAAAGAAAGTACAAACTCCATACAGACAAGCGCCCGTAGCCAGGGTCTAACCCGGGTCTCTGGCGCTGTAAGGCTGCAACTCTACCGCAGTGCCACCGTGATGCCTCATCCCAGATTCAGATTCAGATTCAATTTTAATTGTCATTGTCAGTGTACAGTACAGAGACAACGAAATGCATTTAGCATCTCCCTTGAAGAGCGACATAGCAAACGATTTGAATAAAAAAAAATAATAATAATAAGTGTCTGGGGGGGGGGGGGGGGGGGGTGGTGATTGGCAGTCACCGAGGTAGGTTGTTGAGTAGAGTGACAGCCGCCGGAAAGAAGCTGTTCCTCGACCTGCTGGTTCGGCAACGGAGAGACCTGTAGCGCCTCCCGGATGGTAGGAGGGTAAACAGTCCATGGTTGGGGTGAAAGCAGTCCTTGGCGATGCTGAGCGCCCTCCGCAGACAGCGCTTGCTTTGGACAGACTCAATGGAGGGGAGCGTGGAACCGGTGATGCGTTGGGCAATTTTCACCACCCTCTGCAATGCCTTCCGGTCGGAGACAGAGCAGTTGCCATACCATACTGTGATGCAGTTGGTAAGGATGCTCTCAATGGTGCAGCGGTAGAAGTTCACCAGGATCTGAGGAGACAGATGGACCTTCTTCAGTCTCCTCAGGAAGAAGAGACGCTGATGAGCCTTCTTGATCAGAGTAGAGGTATTGTGGGTCCAAGAGAGGTCATCGGAGATGTTGACTCCCAGGAACCTGAAGCTAGAAACACGTTCCACCTCCATCCCGTTAATGTGGATGGGGGTGTGCGTGCCGCCTCTGGACTTCCTGAAGTCTACAATGAGCTCCTTGGTCTTCTTGGAGTTAAGGGCCAGGTTGTTGTCAGCGCACCATGCTGCTAAGTGCTGGACCTCCTCCCTGTAGGCCAGCTCATCGTTGTTGCTGATGAGGCCAATCACCGTTGTATCATCTGCATACTTGATGATGGTGTTAGTACCATGTACAGGTGTGCAGTCATAGGTGAAGAGGGAGTAGAGGAGGGGGCTCAGCACACAGCCCTGAGGAACGCCGGTGTTCAGGGTGAGGGTTGAAGAGGTGTGCTTGTCTAACCTCACAGACTGGGGTCTGTTGGTTAGAAAGTCCAGTATCCAGTTGCAGAGGGAGGGGTCGATGCCCAGGTTACCGAGTTTGGTGATCAGTTTTGATGGAATAATGGTGTTGAATGCTGAGCTGTAATCGATGAACAGCATTCTTACATAAGTGTCTCTGTTGCCGAGGTGGGAGAGGGCGGAGTGAAGTGCCGTTGAGATGGCATCCTCCGTACTCCTGTACTCCTCATCCAGAAGCCTGCTTCTTTTTCACATTTAATATGCTCCAAAGGTCATCTAATTTGCATTGGTTGTGTGTGTGTGAGAAAGTTAGTGTACATGCTAAAGTACTTGGTCAAATTTTTACCACAACTTGCAAGTCTGACTCTTGACTTTGAAAGATCCAGAACAGGGAATGGCGAATTAGTCTGTGGCAAAGAACATAGCAGAGGACTTTGGCTGTGCAAGCTTAGGTACCCACAAGCCTGACCACTGGGCAAAATAGGTTCACTTGTCCCACAGGATTGAAATCATCAGGAAAAAAAATAAAGTTGAAATATGAATAGATGACAACTAAACTCCCGATCCAGTCGTTTTGTTTAAACAGCCAAGTCGTCTTCTTATTATGCAACATCCCACCCAAGATATAGTTGAGTAAAGGAACTCTGACCTAGTTCCGACTTCAAACGCAGTGGCACTTTCAGATCTTTGGCAGAGTGACTGAATGTGCATCCTCTGAACTGCTGCCAATTTTATGCTCATAATGTCTGTCATTATAACACATTTATTTTTAAATGCTGCCAACATTTCTGCAGTGATTGCAAAGCGATGCCTGGGGAACGAGATGGAAGTTCACACAGGCCTGGTAAGGTCTGGACCATTCATGATGGAACCTGCCTTTGGAGGGAAGCTAATTTATGTGCGCATGGGTTCACTTGTATCGGTTTTTGGCTGGGCAACAACTTGGGGCTCATGGTCAACCTTAGACACGCCACACAACAGAAGGTGGAAAACAAATCCCTCGGGCTTTCCACTTACCACAACCAAAGTTTGAGTTTGAGCTCAGTTTATTGTCACATATACCATAGAAACATAGAAAATAGGTGCAGGAGTAGGCCATTCGGCCCCTCGAGCCAGCACTGCCATTCAAAATGATCATGGCTGATCATCTAGAATCAGTACCCCGTTCCTGCTTGTGCCCCATAACCCTTGATTCCGTCAGCCCTAAGAGCTATATCTAACTCTCTCTTGAAAACATCCAGTGAGGTACAGTGAAAAGTTTTTGTAGTGTGCTACCCAGTCAGTGGAAAGACAATACATGATTGCAATCGAGCTATCCATCCATAGTGTACAGATACACGATAAAGGGAATAACGTTTAGTGCAAGATAAAGTCCAGTAAAGATAGTCCGAGGGTAGGTTAGGACTGCTGTCTCGCTGTTGGTAGTTTGGTTCAGTTGCCTGAGCATTATTCCATCTAAGGAAGCACTGGCATTTTATATGACTGTTTTTGTGGTTGCTGGACAAGATGACATGCTTCATGGTCAACAAATCCATCAATGAGAAATCCATTGATAGAGAAACTTCAGCAGTGAATTTGCTCCACAATTAAATAAATAACCTGGTTGCTCGTTGAGCTGAAGCTTATATGATCTCCAGGAAGAAGGGTGAATTAATTTGAATGTTAAGAAACAAAGGACATTGGAGCAGGAATAGACTATCCAATCCTTTGGGGCGCGCTTCATCATAGCTTATTCGCTAACTCCGTGCCATTTCCCCAGCACTCTGCCTATATCTATCAATCTATATTTTGAATTAACACAATAATAGAGTTTCTACAGCCAACAAGTAGGTGAATTGCAAAAGTTAACTACTCTCTGAATAAAGGAGCATCTGAGTCCCTAATGGCCTAGCACTTATTCTCAAATGTGCCCCCCGAACATAGACTCCTTAGTTAGGGAAAAAGATCCTCTTTGCCTCTGATCTGTTGAGTCCAAGGATTTCATATGTTTTGAAATGGAATATGTTTTGAAAAATGTTTTGAATTGAAAGAACAAAGCTATTCTCACGAAGCATCCCACCACAACCAGAGAGCAGTGCTGAACCACTATCAACCTCTGATTGTCCAATCCGTAATTATAAAAGCACTGGACAAGCTAGATGCAGGAAAAATGTTCCCAATGTTGGGCGAGTCCAGAACCAGGGGCCACAGTCTTAGAATAAAGGGGAGGTCATTTAAGACCGAGGTGAGAAAAAACGTTTTCTCCCAGAGAGTTGTGAATTTATGGAATTCCCTGCCACAGAGGGCAGTGGAGGCCAAACCACTGGATGGATTTAAGAGAGAGTTAGATAGAGCTCTAGGGGCTAGTGGAGTCGAAGGGATATGGGGAGAAGGCAGGCATGGGTTATTGATAGGGGACAATCAGCCATGATCACAATGAATGGCGGTGCTGGCTCGAAGGGCCGAATGGCCTCCTCCTGCACCTATTTTCTATGTTTCTATCCTGGACTTTGCTGGCTACACCTTGCACTAAACATTATTCCTGTATCATGTATCTATACACTGTAAAGGATTGATTGTAATTATGTATTGTCTTTCCACTGACTGGAAAGCACAAACTGTACCTCGTCACAATAAACTGAACTGATCACGAGTATGGGAAAAATTTGGGGAAAAAGATAAAGTGATTAAAATTTTCTCTTCGTTAGACAATGAGATTTGGAATTCCTCCCCGGTAAGGAATGTGAAAACAGGATCAATTAGAGCCTTCAGATTTAAGTTGGATTGACACTTGCACGAATAATTTGCAGAATTATGAGAAACTAGGGCAGGATGGCACCAATGGAATGTCCATTAATGGATGGGTTGAATGACCTAGGTGAATAACCCTTCTGTAATCATATTACAGCAGGAAGGGGATTTCCCTGACCAGAACTGTGTAGGAAGGAACTGCAGATGCTGGTTCACACTGAAGACTTTTTCCTGCCTGTCCCGTTGAGTTACTCTAGCATTTTGTGTCTATTTTCCCCTTTCTAAACTTCTGTTTAATATTGATGACAGGATATCTGAGAACGCAGCAGCGAGACTGATATAAAACAGAAGCAGTAACATTTCCTTCTTTCATACACTCAGTAAGATCATGAATAATCTACCTAAATTGCACTTTTTCACCTGGTCCCATCATCTTTCAATGTTTGGACTGTGAGAAATAGTTTGGATCAGTCATGAATACACACAATCCTCACTGGCAGAAAATCACAAATCATAAACCGACCTCCTCAGCTAACCCCTGGCAATCAAGCTGTTGCACTCTGCGAATATTATATTTCAATGCAATCCCCTCTTCTTCTAAACTCTAAGAACCTTATCCCACTTTAATCAACTGTTCGAATTGGCCAACCCACTTGTCCCAAGATTCAACAATTTGAACATCATAGCCTTCTTTCTTCAGGTTCCAGTTTCCTCCCACACCCCATTTGAGGTTAAAAACAGCACACAAAAACAGCACCCAGACACGTGCACTACTGCCATCTCCCAGTGACCAGTCGCTCAGGCTGTCCGCAGCCAGAGTTAAAAAGGCCTTTGCCAGCGTCAATCCACGCAAAGCTGCAGGGCCGGACAACATTCCTGGATGCGTTCTAAGAGACTGTGCCGAGCAACTGAAAGATGTCTTCACAGACATTTTTAACATCTCACTCAGCCAGGCAGTAGTGCCGAACTGTCTTAAGAGTGCCACCATCGTCCCTGTCCCGAAGAAACCAAACCCAGCCTGCCATAATGACTTTCGACCTGTGGCCCTAACACCCATTGTAATGAAGTGTTTTGAGCGACTAGTTATGCAGCACATCAAAAATAGTCTACCTGCCGACCTAGACCCACTGCAGTTCGCCTACAGAGCCAACCGATCCACAGAGGACGCAGTCTCAACAACACTGAACCTCGTATTGTCACATCTCGATCGGAGAAATACCTATGCCAGGATCCTCTTCATAGACTTCAGCTCTGCTTTCAATACAATCATTCCGCAGCAGCTGGTGGAGAAGTTGGAGCTGTTGGGGGTTGATGCTGGCACATGTAGCTGAGTCCTGAACTTTCTGTCGCAACGGAAGTTCTTAGGACTACATCTGTCTGATGACCTGACGTCCACGGCCAACACCACAGCTCTGGTCAAGAGAGCCCAGCAGCGACTTCACCCTCTCCGAAGACTACGGAAAGCAGGCCTCCCCACCACACATCTACGGACTTTTTATAGGGGGACTGTCGAGAGCACACTGACATACGGCATCACTTCCTGGTTCGGGAGCTGCAAGGCGTACGAACGGCACCAACTGGACAGGATAGTGAAGACCGCAAGCAGGATTATTGGTGCTCCACTCCCCTTCCTGCTGGACATATGCAAGAAAAGATGTATCAACAGAGCCATCTCCATCATCAAAGACCCTTACCACCCATCGCATGACATTTTCTCCATCCTCCCATCTGGGAAGAGGTACAGGAGCATTAGCTGCAAAACCAGCAGGATGCTCCTCAGCTTCTTCCCACAGGCTATAAGACTGTTAAATGGACTTTGCCCCCTGCCAAGTATCGCGCACAAACCCCCACACTGCAGCAGAGCCACTGTTGTGCCGCTGCCGGTCAGAACGGCTGTTGAATGTTTAGTAGAGTGTTAAATTTGTTCATGACATGTATTTTTTAATTTTAATTCCTATTTATTTTTTAATGCAAACTGAATGGACACTGGTTGAGCAACGTTTTTTTGTTTCCTCAGGGTATGCGAATACTCAGGAAATGACAATAAAGATTTACAATTACAATTACAATTAGACGTCCAGGTTTGCAGGTTATTTGGCTTCAGTAAAAATTGTAAATTGTCCCTAGTGTGTAGGATAGTGCTGGTGTGATTCCTGGTCGGCACAGACTTTGTGGGCTGAAGGGCCTCTTTCCACGTTGTATATCTAAAGGTCTCTACAACGTGTTCACTTGCCCCATCCATCTGTATTGTTCGGGGGCATCAGCCTAGAATTCTATCATCCAATTCCTAAACTGGAAATTAAAGCCAAAATATTTTGACTCCAATGTAACCTATGAGTAGCAGTTGGCTGCACCAAGTCTGAAGAAGGGTTCCGATCCAAAATATCACCTATTCTTTTTTTCCAGTGATGCTGCCTGACCTGTTGAGTTAGACACATTTTGTGTCAGTCTTGGGTATAAACCAGCATCTGCAGTACCTTCCTACACAATTAATTTAAATTCCTTAATTCCCACACATTTTGTCTGCCCCAAGCACCCATTGCATTTCCTCCATATCAATCAGGTTTATTGGTGTCTTGTGTACTAAGCTGCAGTGAAAAGTTATTTCTTTTAGTTTAGAGACACAGCATTGGAATGGCCCACCGAGTCCACACCGACCATTGATCATCCATTCACACTAGTTCCATGTTATTCCACTTTCTCACTTACTCGCAACACACAAGGGGCAATTAACAGAGGCCAACTAACCTATGAACCCGCACATCTTTAGGACGTGGGAGGAAACTGGACCATCCAGGGGAAACCTACATGGTCACAGGGAGAACTTGCAAACACCTCACAGACAACACACTAGGTCAGGATTGAACCAGTGTCCTTGGCGCTGTGAATCGTCAGTTCTACCAGCTGTACCAATGTGCCGCCCTCAAAATAATCAAATGCTATCCAATCAAATCAGATGGTACTCTACATAAATACAATCAAGTCAAACTCAAGTACGATAGGTAGAGCGAAGGGAAAGATACAGACAGATTCAGATTCAGATTCAATTTTAATTGTCATTGTCAGTGTACAGTACAGAGACAACGAAATGCATTTAGCATCTCCCTTGAAGAGCGACATAGCAAATGATTTGAATAAATAATAATAAGTGTCCGGGGGGGGGGGGGGGGTGATTGGCAGTCACCGAGGTACGTTGTTGAGTAGAGTGACAGCCGCCGGAAAGAAGCTGTTCCTCGACCTGCTGGTTCGGCAACGGAGAGACCTGTAGCGCCTCCCGGATGGTAGGAGGGTAAACAGTCCATGGTTGGGGTGAGAGCAGTCCTTGGCGATGCTGAGCGCCCTCCGCAGACAGCGCTTGCTTTGGACAGACTCAATGGAGGGGAGCGAGGAACCAGTGATGCGTTGGGCAATTTTCACCACCCTCTGCAATGCCTTCCGGTCGGAGACAGAGCAGTTGCCATACCATACTGTGATGCAGTTGGTAAGGATGCTCTCGATGGTGCAGCGGTAGAAGTTCACCAGGATCTGAGGAGACAGATGGACCTTCTTCAGTCTCCTCAGGAAGAAGAGACGCTGATGAGCCTTCTTGATCAGAGTAGAGGTATTGTGGGTCCAAGAGAGGTCATCGGAGAGTGCCAAAGACCCACACACCCGGGTTCGATCCTGACTACGGGTGCTGTCTGTATGGAGTTTGTACGTTCTCCTCGTGACCTGCATGAGTTTTCTCTGGGTGCTCCGGTTTCCTCCCACACTCCAAAGACATAGACGTTTGCAGGCCAATTGGCTTGGTAAAATTGTAAAATCCTTCCTAGTGTGTGTAGGATAGTGTTGGTGTGCGGGGATCGCTGGGCGGCGTGGACTCGGCGGGCCGAAGGGCCTGTTTCCTCGCTGTATCTCTAAACTAAACTAAACATTGTAGTGCACCAGTTCGAGAGACAAAGTCCAGGATCCCCCATGGGGTGGAGTTGAATTGGATTGTACCCCAACCTATGGAAGGACCGTTCAGATGTCACAGGTTACTCATGGTAGGGTGAGGTGGTTTGGACTACGACGGCTTTACGCACTTGTACAGCTGCTTTTGAATAGCTGAACAATGCCGACTGCCTGGCCACTTGAACAGAGGCTAGGCTGTGTGCCACTGTCAGCCAGCTCTCCAAAACCTTCAGGGAAAAACAAGGAAAAAGTGATGTTACTGAAATGCAGACGAGCACCAACATCTTGTTTGCACCAGGCAGTTTTGTTATTCTAGGGTATAATTTTGTTTATACACTGAGCGCTGAATTATAATTAGGGAACTGGGCTGTGAACTCGAGAGTGTGGAGAATGCCAGTTAGCATTAGCAGCTAGTCATTAATCCTGGGCGTGCTGGCAATGCTGATTTAGCTGCACTGTCTCATTCACTGTGTCATTTTGCAAGGCCTAACAATTTTGTCCAAGCGATTCCCAGTGATGTCTTCAGCATTCTGCATGGAGCAAAAATATTTACCAAGTAAACAAAGAAGGCAATTGTACTTGATCTTCCAGTATTAGGCTCTTTACAGCTCCGAGTGCTGGTCTTTAACCTTTTTTCAAAGCTTCCTTTGGATTCTCTGCAGAAGGTCTGCTGGAGGGGCCCGAATCCCTATTATTGAATTGTTCTTTGATCAGCCCGCGTGTTTTTATATTTACTCTGATAGTTGAAGACTCAGAAGCTCGGGCATTTAAGAGTAAACCTGATCCAAAGGGAGTCTTGTGGAACCCCAGGAGTTTCACGAGTCCAGTCTCCCCAATTGCGACTGAGAGTCGGAACTCAGGGAATGTGCGGTGGAAATGGATGTTGATACTACTACCGATGGGCTGCATGTTCTGTGGAAGGCAGGGAGAGTGGTTTGGCTTCTGCCCATCTGCCCTCAGTCACTCACTCTGCTCCCCCCCGCTAGTCAAAAGCCACGTGCTCCTCCTGATTGCTATCCCACCAAGATCAATCCATGCTTCTCATTCAAAACAAAATTCTCCCTCTACCGAGTCTCACAGGAAAATATATGTCTCTGGCTTCATTTAAAAGCTGATCTGTGTGCTTGCATGCAGGAAATAAAAAATATCATTATTGCTGGACTGAGCACTCCCCCGTATCATTAATGTAGAGTTGTATTTAGTTGTTTTTTTAATGCACATATGCATAATCTTTGATTTTTATGCTTAAAAGCAGATGAATATTATTCCAAATTATAGGAAGGACTGGCCAGGATTGTTCATATACATAGTGCTAGTCATATCTCAAGTTACTACCCGAGATAGACGCATAGTGCTGGAGTAACTCAGCGTGTCAGGCAGCATCTCTGGAGAAAAGGGATGGGTGGTGTTTTGGGTTGGGGCCCTTTGTCAGAGACTCGAGTTAATCTCAAATTAATCTGTTTTTGAAATTGGTTGAAAGAGCGATATTGTTCAAGACTGCGGAAGAAATTTTCCACTCTTTCAGATACTGCCAAGGGATCTTCAGTCTCCTTCAGTGCAAGAATTTAAGATTAGCATTTGATCCAGGAGACAGAGCCTCCAGCGGTAGAGCATGCCCTCAATGCAGCACTGTCGGGCCAGCCTGGATTATGTGCTCAAGACTTGGTGTCAGACTTCTAAACGATATTATTTTACTCGTAGACACACTGAGGATATTTTTATTGCAGCTGAAGTGAGAGTATTTTAGGGTCAGCGTGTCATACAGCCCGATCTACACGAATCCCACCTGCCTGCTTTTGGCCCATATCCCTCTAAACCTTTCCTATCCATATACCTGTCGAAATGTTTCTTAAACGTACCCGCCTCAACTACCTACTCTGGCAGCTTGTTCCATACACCCACCACCCTTTGTGTAGAAAAAAAAAGTTACCCCTCAGGTTCCCATTAAATCTTTCCCCCCTCTGCCCCTCACCTTAACCCTATGTCCTCTTGTTCTCGATTCCTCTACTCTGGGCAAAAAAACTGTGCATTGATCTGATCTATTCCTCTCATTCATTTATACACCCCCTACAAAATCATCATTCATCCTCCTGTGCTCCTAGGAATAGAGCCCTAGCCTGCTCAACCTTCTCCTATAGCTCAGTCGCACAAGTCCTGGTAACATCCTTGTAAATCCACTCAACGCTTTCAAGTCTGACCACATCTTTCCCATAACATGGGGACCAAAACTAAACCTGCCTTCTGCCTTCTGCCTCTGCCTCAGAAGGCAGTGGAGGCCAATTCCCTGGATGCTTTAGAGAGAGTTAGATAGAGTTCTTAAAGATAGCGGAGTCTGGGGATATGGCAAGAAGGCAGGAACGGGGTACTGATTGTGGATGATCAGCCATGATCACATTGAATTGTGGCGCTGGCTCGAAGGGCCGAATGGCCAACTCCTGCACCTATTGTCCATTTTCTATTGTCTATTGTCTAATACCCCAAATGTGACCGTGACAACATCTTATATAACGGTAATATTCATTTATTTATTAAAGGAAAAGGATCATAGAATCGTACAGCACAGAAACAAGCCCATCAACTACCCATTTACACGAATCCTATTTTTATTAAACTATTCTTATTCCCACCTTCGCAATCAACTACCTGCCAGATTCTACCATTCACATCCACACCAGGGGAAACTTACAATGACAAATCCTTAAGTATTTGGGACATGCAAGGAAACCAGGGCACCTGGAGGAGACCCACATGGTCACAGGGAGAATGGGCAAAGTTTGCACGGACAATGATTCAATGCGGCACTCGAGATCAGTCCAATCCCCAATTAAGTACATAGTGTATAGAAATAGTCCACTGAGTCCATATACAAGAGTCGCCAGGTTTTGGTGCCATTTTCAAAGTCCAAGTTGCTTTAATTGCGGCTGGCCATAAAGGCCCGTTGTCCTGGCAACGTTGCAGGGTCGGCCTGGCCCAGCATAGTTGTAGGTATCTTTCACTGCTCCGTTCTGTAGCAGGCCTCTTTCGGTCACTTAGAGCAGCGCTCGATCCAGTCGAGCCTCAGGCTGCTACAGGGCCTTCAGCTGTTGTCCTGATCCGGATCGGCAAGCTAACCGCCCTCTCGCTCCTCGTCCAGCCACCATTCAGCCTTTGGGTCCCGGAGGTGCCTCCAGCAGCCAACCTTGAGGGCACGGAAGGCAAGATCGCGGTTCATCTTAACAGCCCTTTGCCCTTGCGTCTGCTGCTGTCAACTCACTCCACCCTCCTCTCCACTTTAGGGTCATTGGGGTCAACAGAGGCTGTGCTCGGCAACCTCCCTCTACAGTCTCCATGGTGGGTGAGCTGGGCCTACTGCCAGGGGGTTGCTGTGGCACCATGATCTTTTACAGCGTGGCACCATGGGAAAAGTATACAGTTAATGGCAGGATCCTCAACATCATTCATGTGCTAAAGGATCTTGGGGTCCAAGTACAGAGAACGTACAAACTCCGTACAGAAAGCACCCGTAGTCAGGATCGATCCTGGGTCTCTGGTGCTGTAAAGCTGTAATGCCCCTGTCCCACTTAGGAAACCTGAACGGAAACCTCTGGAGACTTTGCGCCCCACCCAAGGTTTCCGTGCGGTTCCTGGAGGTTGCAGGTAGTTGCCGGAGGTTGCAGGTAGTGGAAGCAGGTAGGGAGACTGACAAAAACCTCCGGGAACCGCACGGAAACCTTAGTTGGGGCACAAAGTCTCTAGAGGTTTCCGTTCAGGTTTCCTAAGTGGGACAGGGGCATAACTCTACTGCTGCGCCAATATGCTGCCTTTGGAGAAGTGCAGATGAAATTTACCAGGATGCTGCTCAGATTTGTGGCTATTAGTTAATAGAGAGGTTGGAATAATGTTTAGAGCAAGATAAAGAGCAGTAAAGTCCGATTAAAGGGTCTCCAATGAGATATATCGTGGCTCAGAACCACTCTCCAGTTGTGGATAGGATGGTTCAGTTGCCCGACAGCTTGTACTCTCTAGAATTTAGAAGATTGAGGGGGGGAGGGATCTTATAGAAACTTACAAAATTCTTAAGGGGTTGGACAGGCTAGATGCAGGAAGATTGTTCCCGATGTTGGGGAAGTCCAGAACAAGGGGTCACAGTTTAGGGATAAGGGGGAAATCTTTTAGGACCGAGATGAGAAAAACATTTTTCACACAGAGAGTGGTGAATCTGTGGAATTCTCTGCCACAGAAGGTAGTTGAGGTCAGTTCATTGGCTATATTTAAGAGGGAGTTAGATGTGGCCCTTGTGGCTAAAGGGATCAGGGGGTATGGAGAGAAGGCAGATACAGGATACTGAGTTGGATGATCAGCCATGATCATATTGAATGGCTCGAAAGGCCGAAGGGCTGAATGGCCTACTCCTGCACCTATTTTCTATGTTTCTATGTTCCTCGTGCCTAATGGGACAGGGGAGAAGGGGGTAAGGTTTGTCAACATGCTGGTGGATTATGCTGCTGGCCTTGCAGACACAGCGTGCAGTGTAGATGGAGTCAATGGTAGGGAGGGTTTAGTTTATGTGATGGTTTGGGCTGCATCCTGCAATTTCTTGTGGTCTCCGATGGAGCTGTTCCCAAACCATGCTGTGATGCATCCCAATAAAATGCTTTCTACGGCGCCAGGGTTGGTGTGGAAGAAATACGATAGTGGTATTTTAGAGGCTTTTCAGATTCAGATTCAGATTCAATTTAATTGTCATTGTCAGTGTGCAGTACAGAGACAACGAAATGCATTTAGATAGATATGTGAATATGTAGGGAATATGTAGGGAATATGGATCAGATGGATGTTGAATTGCTTAATTTAATTTAGCATCATGTTCGGTACAGACTCCATGGGCCGAAGAGCCTGTTCCTGTGCCGTACTGTTTTCGAATTTCCATGAATCATCTACTCACCAGCTAACACAACAATTTAAATACAGTCAATTCTTCACAAATCTTGCAGTCTGAAAGGAATTGCAGCATGGTGGTGCATCATGAGCAGGACAATGGTGCAGCGGTAAACTTGTTGTCTTGCAGCACCAGAGACCCGGATTTGATCCTGACTGTGGGTGCTGTCTGTATGGAGTTTGCACGTTCTCCCTGTGACTGCATGGGATTTCTCCCGGTGCTCCGTTTCCTTCCACACTTCCACACTCCAATGCTGGAGAATCGACGAAAACTCAGCGGGTGCAGCAGCATCTATGGAGCGAAGGAAATAGGTTTTCGGGCCGAATTGAAGAAGGGTTTCGGAAATTTGTATTTCCTTCGCTCCAAGATGCTGCTCCCGCTGGTTTGGTTTGTTAGGTTAATTGATGTTTTATACAAATTGTCCCTGATCGGTTATGTTGATGTACGTTGATCGTTCGTTGGCGCAGACTCGATGGGCCGAAAGGCCTGTTTCTGCTTTGTATCTCTATAGTCTAAAGTAAACTCTAAGGAATCCCAGAAAATACACTATCTGAACTAAACTGACCAAAAGCTTATGAAAATATGTGACAGGTTTTGTTATTCTTGATTATTTTTTTTCATGAAACTTAGGCATTTGCCCAGAGTTTATTGCCTATCCTCAATTACGCTGCCATCTTGAACCATTCAGTTTGGTGCAGTTCAATGGCTTGCCCGACAAGTCCAGAGAACTGCTAAGAAATACACAATCACTGTAAAATTGGAATTGTATCTGGGTCAGACTGGGTAAGAACAGAAGATATCCTTCTCTAACATGAACCAGATGCGAGTTGATCCACAATCCAGTCGTTTCATGGTCACCATTACTGATCCTAGTCTTTCCGCTCCTGATTTACTCCAGGCCGTACCTGTTGCTTGAAGATTAGCATTTAATGAGCAGCAGCGCAGACAAGCGGGCCTTGTTAGAGTGGGTAGCTCATTGTAAACGGAGCTGCGTCTTAGCTCCAGCCCCGGCACATCCACACGCACATTCCAGAGAGTTGCTGATACCCTCATCATGCTGGCTCTCTCCCACAGGTAAGGCAGCAGATGAAAGGCAGCCAGGCTTTCACAAGCCGTGCACGGAATCGAGGACCCGCTGATCCTGCTGGTCGCCTCCTTAATGCGCGAATCCCACATGCTTTTGGGAACTGGCTAGAGAGCCGAGCCACTGTTCCTTTAATGATGATGGATCCTGTGGAAGTTTTTCAAGTCAGCATTTTATTCTGCAGAGAGTAAATGCCAGTGCGCCCATTGGCAGCTTCTTATTTAATTCAGAGGGGCTATATTTACACATGTCGGAGGCTGGTTAGACAACATGATCAGCTGCTTTGTCTCCTGAAGGGGAAGGCTTTCAATATCTAAAGTCAACTCTGTTTCTCTCAAGTGGTTTAAGTGAACTGTCGTTTAAACATCTATAAAATAACTTCTCGGCTTAAACAGTTTAAGGCTGAATAATACATTTTTTTTAAATCTTAAAGATAAAAAAAACCCCAAGATTCATTAGATAGTTGGCTCGAACAAGAAATCAATGCAGGCAGACTATCGCATCAAATGACTGCAGTAGATTTGTTGTTTTGAAAAGCAGGAAAGCATTTCCTCGAAGAGTATTAGGTTACAGAGTGTTCCAGCACAGTGCTTTCAAAGACAACAAACCTGGAAGGAAAATCATTAATCATTTCACTGAGCTTTATCCTGCATTTCAGAACTGTAGCATTGTAATGGCATTCATACTTTATCTGGGGATATTGCCTGCATTGTGCGGCATGTAAGATTTTCATTTAGCTCTATTTATGTGCTGATCAGCAGAAAGATAGGACAAACAGACAAGGGAGGGGGGGGAGAAAAATACCAAGTATTAAGTACCTTTTTCCACAGCCCGACCTTTGACAAATGCGTAATTTAATTTGCAAAGAATATGAAAGACTGGATAAACTCGGCTTGTACTCGCTAGAATTTAGAAGATTGAGGGGGGATCTTATTCTTAAGGAGTTGGACAGGCTAGATGCAGGAAGATTATTCCCGATATTGGGGAAGTCCAGAACTAGGGGTCACAGTTTAAGGATAAGAGGGAAATCTTTTAGGACCGAGATGAGAAAATCATTTTTTACACAGAGAGTGGTGAATCTGTGGAATTCTCTGCCACAGAAGGTAGTTGAGGCCAGTTCATTGGCTATATTTAAGAGGGAGTTAGATGTGGTCCTTGTGGCTAAAGGGATCAGGGGGTATGGAGAGAAGGCAGGGATGGGATACTGAGTTGGAAGATCAGCCATGATCGTATTGAATGGCGGTGCAGACTCGAAGGGCCGAATGGCCTACTCCTGCACCTATTTTCTATGTTTCTATGAAAAGAGAGTGCCGGACATCTGCCTATCAAATCTCCCCTCGCCCATGTGTAGAAACAAAGAACTGCAGATGCTGGTTAAAACACGAAGTGCTGGAGTAACCAAAATGTACAGGAAGGAACTGCAGATGCTGGTTTGCACTGTAGATAGATACAAAGTACTGGAGTAACTCAGGCAGCATCTCTGGAGAGAAGGAATAGATGATGTTTCGGGTGGAGACCTGAAGAAGAATCTGAAGAAGGGTCTCGACCCGTAACGCCATCAATTCTTTCACTCCAGAGATGCTGCCTGTCCCGCTGAGTTATTCCAGCACTTTGACTCTATCTCCCCTCGGCTATTACCAACCACCTTTTGTCCAATCTCTCCCCTTTCCCAGCTTTCTTCTTTCTCGCCCACCCCCCGAAGAGGAGAATGAACCAATCCACGTTTCCTTTTCATCGTCTGCCTGGATCTGTTGTTTTCATACCTTACCCATCCCTCTCCCCTGCATCCATATTCTCCAGGGATGCTCCCTGAGCCGTTGAGTTACTCCAACCCTTTTGTGTCAAGGCTATCCTTCAGTCTATTGATATAGGTTTGGTTTCTGAAATAAATCACTTTAAAGGTTGTGCATCTAGCTGTCCCTCCAATGCACTCTCACAGCTCCTCGAACCATTGCAGTGATCACAAGAACTTCTTTTTAGGGCGGAGAGTGACATATTCTTGATTAGTGCGGGTGTCAGGGGTTATGGAGCAAAGGCAGCAGAATAGGGTTGAGAGGGAAAGATAGATCAGACATGATTGAATGGCGAAGTAGACCTAGGGTAGACACAACATGCTGGAATAACTCAGCTGGGCAGGCAGCATCTCTGGAGATAAGGAATGGGTGACATTTCGGGTCGAGACCCTTCTTCAGATGGGCCAAATGGCCTAATTCTGCTCCCAGACCTTATGAACTATATTATCTCTGCTTCCTGATTAGCTCAGTGGACTGGTTAGTGGTGAGAACTATAGCCACGATGACCATGGGAGTCACAGTTTTGAGCTTCGAGCTTAATCACATGTGGCACCCTTGGGAGCTGACCTCAGTCTTCTTTGGCCCATGGGGAGAAGCTGCTGACTTCATTCTAAATCTTGAGTCATTTGTTTAAAGGGAATCTCACAAATCCTGATATGGGCCAGGTTTATCTTCTCCGTCTTTGAATCAGGACCACACTTTGGAGCTAAATGTCAGCTGTTTTGTGTAAGATAGTGCTGGTCAATAGTCAATAGTCAGTTTTATTCATCACATAACATATAAGCAGTGAGATGAATTTGCCAGCAGCGGTACAATTAAAAAAGAACATATAATACACAATAAGATTTAACACAAACATTCACCACAGCGTTCTTCACTGTGGTGGAAGGCACAAAGCACAGTCAGTGTGCGGGGATTGCTGGTCGGCACGGACTCGGTGGGTTGAAGGGCCTGTTTCCGCGCTGTATCTCTAAAGTCTAAAGATGGTCTTTGCATCATGTTCAGCATAGATGTCATGGGCTGAAGGGTCTGTTCTTGTCCTGTACTGTTCTATGTTCTAATAACAACTCAAACGTAATAAGTTCCTGTGCCAGGTCTCGACCCAAAACATGCACAACTCCTTTCCAAGGGCCTGTTCATGTGCTGTACTATTCGTATGTTCCAAATCTAGAGTGACGCATTGCTGGATGTGCTCCCTGGTAAATGCTCATT
The DNA here is from genome assembly GCF_028641065.1 of Leucoraja erinaceus. Classification (NCBI taxonomy): domain Eukaryota; kingdom Metazoa; phylum Chordata; class Chondrichthyes; order Rajiformes; family Rajidae; genus Leucoraja; species Leucoraja erinaceus. The sequence goes on along the minus strand of NC_073383.1, from coordinate 69,276,567 downwards.
AAACTAAACTAAAGTCCCATCTTCTTAGCGAAGTGGAAGCAAATAAATCTCAAAGCCTTGTTCCTCATTCAGTATCGGAACAGAAAATGGTGAAAAAACTCAGCAGCTCGAATTGTGATCGGTGAAGAAAGAAGCCAATCTTATATTTGAAGTGTACGATCTTTTATCAGAAAATAAAGTTTTTTTTCCGTTTCTGAAGATGAGTCTCACACCTTGGGCTTGGGCGCAAGACCACACTAGTGGAGATGGTCCTTGATGCAATCTTTGTACTGCTTCATGGGACGCCCACAGTTCCTTTGTCCCTGGGAGAGCACGCCGTAGAAGACCTATCGAGGCATGCGGGTTTCATCCATCCTGATGAAATGGCCCAGTCCATCGGATCTATGCTTTGATGATCATTGCCTCAATGCTTGTGAAGCTGGATCTGTCCAATTCTTCTAGGTTGGCCACTTTGTCCTGCCAGCGAATGCCCATGATGGACCGTAACGAGCGCATACGGAACTTCTCACGTTGACGGATGTGATTCCTATACGAGGTCCACGTTTCACAGCGATAGAGTTTCACAGCGATAGAGCAAGCTGGAAAGCACAACTGCTTTGTAGACTTTGAGTGTAGTTGACAGCTTGATGTTGTGGTGGTTCAACACTCGTGTACGCAGTCGTCCAAGTGCTTGACTGGCTTTGCCTATTCCTTTTCTCCAGAGATGTTGCCTGACTCGCTGAGTTACCCCAGCATTTTGTGTCTATCTTCTGTGCTTGTCCAAAAGTTTCCTAAATGCCACTGCCTTATCTGCCTCGCCCATCGGTGTTTAAAACACACCGTTTCCCTGTACATCTGCTCAGACCCCCAAATCCTGGTATCATTCTGGTGAACATCCTGTGCACCCTTTCGAAAGCCTTCACATCCTTCCTGTAATGGGGCGACCAGAACTGTATGCAATACTCCAAATGTGGCTTTGTGTCATATAAAATGCATTTTGACTTCCCGTCTCTTCTACTTAATGTCCTGACAATACCTCTTATTGTTGTGTGTGTGTGTATGTGTGTGTTTGTGAGTATGTGTGGGTATATACACACATTGAACCTTTTTTCCTCTCTCATGTATTATATTGTTTACAGTGTACTATGTTTACATATTCTGTTGTACTGCTGAAAGTAAGAATTTCATTCTTCTATCTGGGACATATGACAATAAAACACTCTTGATTACCATATGCCTTCTTTGCCACTCTCATGGAGTTATGGACTTGGATCCCAAGATCCCTGTGTACATCAAAGCTATTGAGGACCATGCCATTAATTGTATATATTTCCCCTTGCATTTGCTCTACCCAAAGTGCAACACCTCATAATTGCTTGGATTAAACTCCATCTGTAATTTCAATAACAATCATTTATAAACAAAAAAATGCGATTAATAATGCCCAATTTATAAAAAATAAGTCAAGTAATGAGCAGCAATATTTGGCTGAGGGTTGAACACTGAATGCAGATGAAGGTGACTCCGCCTCACTTCAAACCTGGTATTTAAAATGCTGATGCATTCAGAAAAGCAACCAGGCAAGATGAATCAGTTCAAGGCATTATTAGCCTTATGGAAAGAAAAACCATGCATTTCTCCAAATGTCTGAAAGCTTTCACAAAGTGCTACGGATGTATTTTTTTAGTTTGTAACGCAGTTTCCAGCAATTATTGTTTCTATATTTCTAAGTAGGTAACTGAGCACATTGATGATGTGTCTAGTATGTTCAATAAACCAGAGATGTTGTTTGCTGGTTCCTCAGTTATATGGTTCTTTATTTTAATAATGCCAAAATACATATTTTTTCAGTCATTCAGGCTGCTTCCTATTTAAGTTGGGAAGGAAATGTTTGTTGGAAATGCATTGATGTGCAAATATCCAGAATCACATTCCAAGAAATTACAACTAAAGTAAAGTTATCCTTCACTGCGGATGGAACTCTAGATTAATTTGGAAATGAATATCTGAAGATGTTATCTGATGTGTTTCCCCATGCGAACTGTTTTATAATCCAAATTTCATTCCTAATGACTATTTAAAAGTGGATCGGTTGCATTTATAATCCACCCTACAAGTTCCTTGGATGCTCAAATACACTTTGTTGGGAGCAGGGTCTTTTGAAATGTTTTAATGTAGGAATTATTGTGACCAAGGTGTTGCAACGTTTAAGAAACATTTAGACAGGTACATAGATAGGGCAAGTTTGGAGGGATATGGGGGAAAAAAGCAGGCAGATGGGACTTTTCTTGCGTGCTAACCAGTCAGCGGAAAGAAAAGACACAGTTACTAGCAATGTTACAACATTTTGAGATTTTAAAAATCAAGTCTGCAATTTATCCCATGAGATAAAGCATAAAAAGAAGTTTAATTTGACACCTAATTCATAGAAACATAGAAACATAGAAAATAGGTGCAGGAGTAGGCCATTCGGCCCTTCGAGCCTTCACCGCCATTCAATATGATCATGGCTGATCATCCAACTCAGTATCCTGTACCTGCCTTCTCTCCATATCCCCTGATCCCTTTAGTCACAAGGGCCACATCTAACTCCCTCTTAAATATAGCCAATGAACTGACCTCAACTACCTTCTGTGGCAGAGAATTCCACAGATTCACCACTCTCTGTGTGAAAAATGTTTCTCTCATCTCGGTCCTAAAAGATTTCCCCCTTATCCTTAAACTGTGACCCGTTGGTCTGGACATCCCCAACATCGGGAACAATCTTCCTGCATCTAGCCTGTCCAACCCCTTAGGAATTTTGTAAGTTTCTATAAGATCCCCCCTCAATCTTCTAAATTCTAGCAAATTCTAGCGAGTGAAGGTGGGGCATATGGGCCGGTGTGGGCAAGCTGGGCCGAAAGGCCTGTTACCACGCTGTATGATTCTAAGCATTACTCACCATTGTGCTGGATTGAGTATGTTCTGCGTTGTTTGTTTGGTGCTTGAAGCCACCATCTTCTGACTGGGCATGAAGAATGCAAATCTGAAGCACATCATGACCCACAGGGAAACAAGATCGAGAGTGATAAACGGGAAGGAATGTTCATGTTTGCAACAAAGCAAAATAGTCATAAATTCATAAGTGATTGGAGTTGAATTAGGCAATTCGACCAATTGAGCCTACTCCGCCATTCAATCATGGCTGATCTATCTCTTCCTCCTAGCCCCATTCTCCTCTCTTCTCCCCATCACCCCTGACACCCGTACTAATCAAGATTCTAGCTATCTCTGCCTTAACAAATCCATTGAAGGCCTCCACAGCCTTCTGCGGCAATGAATCCCACAGATTCACCACCCAAAATGAGACCAGCACAACAGGATATCAGGCAAAAACCCTGGCACTCTGAGATTTGTCAACTGCATTGACGGTTTCTGTGCAACAAAAAATGTCAAAAGGCCTGCTACAGATCATTTAAGAAAGAAAATAATGATCTTGAGCCACATACAGAGGTATTAGGGTAGATGAATACATGGGAGTCAAGAGGTTTCGAGAGATAATGAGATTATGTTGTTCAGGCCAAGAGTGGATCAGCCATTGTCTTAATAGTAGAACAGGCTTGAGAGGTTGATTAGCTTACACCTGCTCCTGTTCCATACGCTCTTATGACCAAACACTTGGTCAAAGAAGTATCTTCATAAGTTCATACGTTCTAGGAGCAGAGTTAGGCCATTCGGCCCATCAACTCCACCATTCAATCATGGCTTGTCTATCTTTCCCTCCCAACCCCATTCTCCTGCTTTCATCCCATAACCCCTGGCACTAATCAAGATTTTGTCAATCTCCGTTTTAAAACTATCCACTGATTTGGCCTCCACAGTGAATTCCATAGATTCGCCACCCTCTGACTAAAGAGATTCCTCCTCATCTCATTTCTAAAGGTACGTCCTTTCATTCTGAGGCTATGGCCTCCAGACGCAGACTCTCCCACTCGTGGACACATCCTCTCCACATCCACTCTATCCAGGCCCTTCACTATTCGGTACGTTTTCAATGAGTTCCTTCCTCCCCTCTTAAAGGAGAAAAGTGAGACGAGAGGTTCAGGGAGGAATTTGTAAAAATAACTTCCAAAATGACTGCCAATGGTGGAGTGATTAAATTCGGAGGGAAACAAGAAGCCAGAATTGGAGGAGAATTGATTCCTTGGGGTAGAAGGGATTACAAGGTGAAGGAGGGGAAAGTCCGTAGAAGGAGTTGAAAACCGGGATGAGAGTTTTAAAATTCATCCCAGCATCTTAGTAATGAGAGGAACAGACTGTGCGGGTGATGCAGCAGCAGCTGTCTCTGTCACTCTGTTAAACTTTGCTCACGCTGTCTCTCCGATACCTTTTTAATGCGGGCACATTCCACGTAAACACCCCCACTCCTTAATGGAGGTCGATCCCCACAGGCACTACACAACAAGTCCAAAGTCGGCATTTCCTGCACTTCAGCGAGACAATGCGCCAGAATTTGTACACTGCCTGGAAGCCCCGACCTTAACTCAAATACTCAAAGAATTAACTCAAAATGTGTATCGGGTCTTCTTAAAGGAAAGATTAGGCCATCACTTGAGACTCGCTCCGTTAATAATGACTATCCCAGCTGTGATAACCCTGGTTGATAGCACCTCTGTTGTTCCTGATCTGTTTGTTTAGATGAAGCGCTGTTTATTTTGCTTCACCACTGGAACACTGCAAGGAATTTCTGAGCACAAGAGGCTTCCCCAGCTGCTGAGAGTTTGTCTCTTGAAGCAGAAATAGTGATAAAGTAGAGAGGGGAAGAGGATGGGTGGGTGGGGGGGGGGGTTTGAAAAAAGCGCAGTTCAGGCTCTTAGAGCGTCAACGCCTGTAGGTTCCTGATAAAATCACTTCTTTACATAGGAGGTGAAAGTTGTTTTCCTATGCTGTTGATTTTATTAAATGGAGTTTTTATGGTGTGACAAGATTACTCTTGTGAAAACTTGAAAACCACACACAAAAGCTGCTTTATTGAAATGTTGCTATGGTGGAAGCTCATAATCCTCAACATTGAGACAGTTCAACAATGTTTACATTGCAAAGCAAATATATAGCTCACTTAAAGGTAATCTGAATATCTGTGAGAGATGTTTTCTGGGATAGCAAAACGTCACTTGTACCAGAGTCAGTGTGTTCACTTTAGTGAAATGATGAGCTCCCATTGCAGTAAAAGTGTATGAAATATGATTGTATAATGTTCTAAGAGCTGCTATTTGACATTATTCAGACCTCAAGAAAATAAGTTGAAATTAAGACACAATGAACTGCAGATTTAGTTTGGTTTAGAGATACAGTGCAGATACACTGCACTTTGGCCCACCAAGTCCACACCGACCAGCGATTCCCTTACACTAGTTTTATCCTATACACTAGGGACGATTTACAGAAGCCAAATAACCTATGAACCTGTTTAAGTAGGAACTGCAGATGCTGGAAAATCGAATGTACACAAAAATGCTGGAGAAACTCAGCGGGTGCAGTAACATCTATGGAACGAATGAAATAGGCAACGTTTCGGGCAATAGGCAACGTCTGAAGAAGGGTTTCGGACCGAAACGTTGCCTATTTCCTTCGCTCCATAGATGCTGCTGCACCCGCTGAGTTTCTTCAGCATTCTTGTGAACCTATGAACCTGTACGTCTTTGGAGTACAGAGACAACGAAATGCATTTTGTTGTCTCTGTACTGTACACTGACCATGACAATTAAAATTGAATCTGAATCTGAGTGTGGGAGGAAACCGGAGCACCCGGGGAAAACCCACATGGTCACGGAGAGAACGTACAAACTCTGTACAGGCAGCACCCATAGGCAGGATCTGAGCCTGGGCCTTTGGCGCTGTAAAGCAGCAACTCTACCGCTGCGCCACCCTGCTGCACGTCCAAGATGAGAGAATGTTCTGCAAAAAAAAAAAAGAGTAACTCGGCAGGTCAGGCAGCATCTCTGGAAAACATGGATAGGCAATGTTTCTACTCGGGACCCTCCATCACACCGGTTGTGGTAGGGGGCTATTACAATCGGAGGTTGATAACACCCCCTACCACAATCAGTCTGAAGAATTATATCCATATAATTGGATAGTTATATGGACGGGAAAGGTATGGAGGTTTATGGTCTGAACGCAGGTGTATGGGACTAGGGGAGAATACGTGTTCGGCACGGACTAGAAGGGTCGAGATGGCCTGTTTCCGTGCTGTAATTGTTATATGGTTATATAAGGGTCCCGATCTGAAACATCACCTATCCATGTTTTCCAAACTTACTGCCTGATCCAAGTACTCGAGTACTCTGTATCTTTTTTGTAAATTGCAAATGATGCCCCGTGTGGCAAAGTTGACCTGTTATTGCCTCGGATTAAAACAAATACATACAGTCTGCCGTCTCCATGGCATCAAGACAACCAGATGAAGCTCCTTTTCGGAGGAAATGGGTTTGCCCACTTTTACTGCACCTAGATACCGCAAACACCAATGTCATTATGGCTCAACGTTCAGCTTGAAGTGCAACGACAAAGGAATTCTTCTCTGCTCTTCAATGAGATGGGACTGTGGGATTATCTTCATCCATCTGTGATCCATCCAACTATGAAGCTGAGGGGAGCTCTTACAGTAGTATATAAAATCACGAGGGGCAGTGTTAAAGTGACAGGTCATAGGTCTTTTTCCCACGATGGAGGTGTTTAAAACAAGAGGGCATAGGTTTAATGTGAGAGGGAAAGGTTGAACAACAACTCGAAGAGCAATATTTTCACATAGGTAGATGGGTATAAGCTTGGTAGGTATTTGGAACGAAATTCCAGAGGAAATTGTAGACGTAGGTACAATTATAATGTTTGACAAACAAATAGGCAGGTACTTGAATAGGAAAGGTTGGAAATGGACCAAATACAAGCAAATGTGCCAGACTCAGGTCGGCAACTTTGAAGGGATTAGATAAGTTGGCCAAAGAGCCTCTTTCCTAAATAGAGTGGATGTGAAGAGGATGTTTCCACTAGTGGGCGAGTCTGGGACCAGAGGTCATAGCCTCAGAATTAAAGGACGTTCCATTAGGAAGGAGATGAGGAGGAATTCCTTTAGAGGGTGGTGAATCTGTGGAACTCATTGCCTCAGAAGGCTGTGGAGGCCAAGTCAAAGGATATTTTTAAGGCAGAGATAGATAGATTCTTGATTCAGACGGGTGTCAGGATTTATGGGGGGGAAGGCAGGAGAATGAGGATGAGAGGGTAAGATGGATCAGCCATAATTAAATGCTGGCGTAAACTTGATGGGCCGAATGGCCTAATTCTGCTCCAATCACTGATGAACTTCCTCAGAGTTGCATAGTCATGCAGCATGGAAACAGGACCTTCGGCCCAATTTGTCCATGCTGCCCACATGCCCATCTAAGCCGGTCTCATTTGCCTGTGTTTGACTCTATCTCTAAGCGATTCCGATTTTTTTGCCGTGTAACCCTGAGGAGTAAAATCTCAAGCATTTGCACCCCCAAGCCCTCAATTCACCATTGGAGTGCCCAGATTTGTTATGGTCTTGTTCTTGCGTGTTCCCTGGGTTGTATCGTTGTGCTGCCCGCTGAGTCACTGTTGACACTAATGAGCAGGAAGTCATTTCTCTTGACTAAGCAACTTCCCGTGGGACATATACGATATGATTGTGTATTGATTATAGCACTGGAATCCCTCGGGCTGTTTTTGCCCCCATTAGAGGAAGGACACAAGTGCTTGTTGTTCTTGTTAGTAATGAACTAAACACCCCAGGTTCCAACTCCAACCTGGCAGATGCAAACCTCACTTGGGGAGTACTGTGGGGTCAACTTGACATGGTTCTTGATGAGCCAGCCATGTTATTGCCTGCTGTGATTTTGGTATGCATGTATGAGTTCAATTAGTCTGGTAATTTGGGGGATTAACAGCAGGAGTAGTGACTACAAGAAATTGCTGGGTTGTTGCAAAACCTCTGTTAGTTGGCAAGTTTATTAATGAACTTTAGGAGAGGAAACTTGCCATCTCTACCTGATCTGACCTACATGTGGTTCCAATCATACACAGCATGACTGGGTCAGAAGCTCCTTTGATGAGGTCTTGCAAAGCATCTCGTTGCTGCTCCTCACGTAAAAGTCCCACCAACTTCCCCAAGGCATTTGGAATTGCCAATAAGTGAGTCCAGGTTAGTTTAGTTGAGTTTAGTTTAGTGTCACGTGCACCGAGGTACAGTGAAAAGCTTTTGTTGCGTGTTAACCAGTCCGCGGAAAGAAAATACACAGTTACTAGCAATGTTACAACATTTTGAGATTTTAATAATCAAGTCTGCAATTTATCCCATCAGATAAAAGTACAGTTTAAAGGACAAGAGTGAGCAGCTGTTTGTGAGTCAGATCCCTGCTGATTTCTTCCAGCAGTTTGTATTGTATTGTACTTGTATTGTATCCAGGGTAAGGCGGGAGAATGAGGGCCAGGGCAGTTTACTGTTCTGGATGTCAGATGTGGGAGGTTATGAAGTCGGATAGCCCTCCAGACGTCCACATCTGCGCCAGGTGCATCGAGATGGGGCTCCTAACGGACTGTAGTAGGAACCTGGAGCAGCAGCTCGATGACCTCTGTCTGGTCAGGGAGAGTGAGGAGGTCATAGAGAGGAGTTATAGGGAGGTGGTCACTCCAAAACCACGGGAGACAGACATGTGGGTCACGCTTAGGAAGGGCAAGGGGCAGAGGCAGGGACGAGTGAGTACCCCAGTGGCTGTACACCTTGAAAATAAGTACTCCTGTTTGAGTACGGTTGGGGGGGACACAACCTGCCTGGGGGTAGCGACAGCGGCCGGGCCTCCAGCACAGAGACCGGCCCTGTTGCTCAGAAAGGTAGGGAAAAAAAGAGGAGGGCAATAGTAATTGGGGACTCTATAGTTAGGGGGTCGGATAGGCGATTCTGTGGACGCAGTCGGGAGACCCGGATGGTAGTCTGCCTCCCTGGTGCCAGGGTCTCGGATGTGTCTCAACGCGTCCAAGATATCCTGAAATCAGAGGGAGAGGAGCCTGAGGTCGTGGTACATATAGGTACCAATGACATAGGTAAAAAAAGAGAAGAGGTCCTGAAGGGAGAATTTAGGGAGTTGGGAGGAGAGTTAAGGAAAAGGACCAAAAAAGTAACAATCTCAGGATTACTGCCTGTGCCACGCGACAGTGAGAGTAGGAATGGAGCGAGGTGGAGGATAAATGCGTGGCTGAAAGACTGGTGCAGAGGGCAGGGATTCAAGTTTCTGGATCATTGGGACTTCTTTTGGGGAAGGTGTGACCTGTACAGAAAGGATGGGTTGCACTTGAACCCGAGGGGGACCAATATCCTGGCGGGGAGATTTGCAAAGGCTACTGGGGAGACTTTAAACTAGAATGGTTGGGGGGAGGGACTCAAATAGAGAAAGCTAGTAGACAGAGTGTGAGGCAGGAGGCAGAGAAGGGAAGCACTCGGACCCAAAATCTAGGGGAGAAAGAAGAAAGAGGAAATAAACAGAGAATAAGAGGCGGTGGGTTTCTTAAATGTGTATATTTTAATGCTAGGAGCATTGTAAGAAAGGTGGATGAGCTTAGAGCCTGGATTGACACCTGGAAGTATGATGTTGTGGCAATCAGTGAAACATGGTTGCAGGAGGGCTGTGATTGGAAACTAAATATTCCAGGATTTCGTTGCTTCAGGTGTGATAGAATTGGAGGGGCAAAAGGTGGAGGTGTTGCATTGCTTGTCAGGGAAGATATTACAGCAGTGCTTTGGCAGGATAGATTGGAGGGCTCGTCTAAGGAGGCTATTTGGGTGGAACTGAGAAGTGGGAAAGGTGTAGCAACACTTATAGGGGTGTATTATAGACCGCCAAATGGGGAGCGAGAATTGGAAGAGCAAATATGTAAGGAGATCGCAGATATTAGTAGTAAGCACAAGGTAGTGATTGTGGGAGATTTCAATTTTCCACACATAGACTGGGAAACACATTCTGTAAATAGGCTGGATGGTTTGGAGTTTGTAAAATGTGTGCAGGATAGTTTTTTGCAGCAATACATAGAGGTACCTACTAGAGGAGGGGCAGTGCTGGACCTCCTGTTAGGAAATGAGACGGGACAGGTGGCGGAGGTATGCGTTGGGGAGCACTTCGGGTCCAGTGATCACAATACCATTAGTTTTAATATAATTATGGAGAGGGTCAGAACTGGACCTAGGGTTGAGATTTTTGATTGGAGAAAGGCTAACTTTGATGAGATGCAAAATGATTTAAAAGGAGTGAATTGGGACATTTTGTTTTATGGGAAGGATGTAGAAGAGAAATGGAGGACATTTAAAGGGGAAATTTTAAGAGTACAGAATCTTTATGTCCCTGTTCGGTTGAAAGGAAATAGTAAAAATTGGAAAGAGCCCTGGTTTTCAAGGGAAATTGGACACGGTTCGGAAAAAGAGAGAGATCTACAATAATTATAGGCAGCATGGAGTAAATGAAGTGCTTGAGGAGTATAAGGAATGTAAAAATAATCTTAAGAAATAAATTAGAAAAGCTAAAAGAAGATATGAGGTTGCTTTGGCAAGTAAGGTGAAAGTAAATCCAAAGGGTTTCTACAGCTATATTAATAACAAAAGGATAAAGAGGGATAAAATTGGTCCATTAGAGAGACAGAGTGGACAGCTATCTGTAGAGCCAAAAGAGATGGGGGAGATATTGAACAATTTATTTTCTTTGGTATTCACCAAGGAGAAGGATATTGAATTATGTGAGGTAAGGGAAACAAGTATAGTAGCTATGGATACTATGAGATTCAAAAAAAAAAGAAGTACTGACACTTTTGAAAAATATAAAAGTGGATAAGTCTCCAGGTCCTGACAGGATATTCTCTAGGGCATTGAGGGAAGTTAGTGTAGAAATAGCAGGGGCTATGACAGAAATATTTCAAATGTCATTAGAAACAGGAATAGTGCCCGAGGATTGGCGTACTGCGCATGTTGTTCCATTGCTTAAAAAGGGTTCTAAGAGTAAACCTAGCAATTATAGACCTGTTAGTTTGATTTCAGTGGTGGGCAAATTAATGGAAAAGATACTTAGAGATAATATATATAAGCATCTGGATAAACAGGGTCTGATTAGGAACAGTCAACATGGATTTGTGCCTGGAAGGTCATGTTTGACTAATCTTCTGGAATTTTTTGAAGGGGTTACTAGGGAAATTGATGAGGGTAAAGCAGTGGATGTTGTCTATATGGACTTTATAGCCTTTGACAAGGTTCCTCATGGAAGGTTGGTTAAGAAGGTTCAATTATTGGGTATTAATGGTGGAGTAGCAAGATGGATTCAACAGTGGCTGAATGGGAGACGCCAGAGAGTAATGGTGGATGGCTGTTTGTCAGGTTGGAGGCAGGTGACTAGCGGGGTGCCTCAAGGATCTGTGTTGGGTCCACTGTTGTTTGTCATGTACATCAATGATCTGGATGAAGGTGTGGTAAATTGGATTAGTAAGTATGCAGATGATACTAAGATAGGTGGTGTTGTGGATAATGAAGTAGATTTCCAAAGTCTACAGCGAGATTTAGGTCATTTGGAAGAATGGGCTGAAAGATGGCAGATGGAGTTTAATGCTGATAAGTGTGAGGTGCTACATCTTGGCAGGACAACTCAAAATAGGACGTACATGGTAAATGGTAGCGAATTGAGGAATGCAGTTGAACATAGGGATCTAGGAATAACTGTGCATAGTTCCCTGAAGGTGGAATCTCATATAGATAGGGTGGTAAAGAAAGCTTTTGGTATGCTAGCCTTTATAAATCAGAGCATTGAGTATAGAAGTTGGGATGTAATGTTAAAATTGTACAAGTCATTGGTGAGACCAATTCTGGAGTATGGTGTACAATTTTGGTTGCCCAGTTATAGGACGGATGTCAACAAAATAGAGAGAGTACAGAGGAGATTTACTAGAATGTTGCCTGGGTTTCAGCAACTAAGTTCCAGACAAAAGTTGAATAAGTTAGATCTTTATTCTCTGGAGCGCAGAAGGTTAAGGGGGGACTTGATAGAGGTCTTTAAAATGATGAGAGGGATAGACAGATTTGCCTTGGACAAGCTTTTCCCATTGAGAGTAGGGAAGATTCAAACAAGAGGACATGACTTCAGAATTAAGGGACAGAAGTTTAGGGGTAACATGAGGGGGAACTTCTTTACTTAGAGAGTGGTAGCTGTGTGGAATGATCTTCCAGTGGAAGTGGTGGAGGCAGGTTCGATTTTATCATTTAAAAATAAATTGTATAGGGATATGGATGAGAAAGGAATGGAGGGTTATGGTCTGAGTGCAGGCAGATGGGACTAGGGGAAAATAATTGTTCGGCACGGACTTGTAGGGCCGAGATGGCCTGTTTCCGCGCTGTAATTGTTATATGGTTATATGGTTATAAAGCTTAATTTGACACCTAATTCACTTTCATATCTTCAATATTAAAAAAAGTTATGGCCATTTTCATACTCGGAAATTAGCATCTTGTTCCCTATTGCTTTTCCATTGACTTAACACAAAAGCTGTGATCGAGGACAGTCAAAAGCCCATAACTTTCTTAAAAATTAAGAGAACTGAAAGAAATTTTCTGTTATTATAGATTGAAGCATTCTGAAACAAATATGAAACACTCTTACTAGGATAACCTGAAATTAAAGCATATAATTAGTTAGTTACCCAATTGTAGCTAATTACAAAATTCAATTACTAGATCAAAACATCTATCCATTTCTTAAGAAAAGATTAACATTTTTAAATAGCCTAAGTGTCCAAATAACATTCACACAAGAATTCACAATATAACATGATTTTTAAATCTCATTGCCATGAATTTATAGGCCAAATGGAAGGAATTTAGTGTTTAATGCATGTAAATTAATGGCCATTTTAATCATCTTGCGAGTGGGATTTTGTGGAACGCGATCAATTGGAACGTTGCGGTGAATTTAAACCCCATGTCGGCAGGAAAAACACTGCCAGTTCGTATGGGGCCTAAATCACCTTTTCGCAACGTAAAATGTGGATTAAGGTAATCCTGAGAAGCACGTTTATATGTAAAATAAATGGCTTTCCTTTAGCTGTCCCGTACCTGAAATCCGTCCCTGTTGTCGGCGTTCACGGCATTAGAAGCGGCTTTTTAGTTTACTCCAGCGCTGAAATTGTCGGATGATTAAAACAAAAATCTTCAGCATAAGCTGCAGCCGGAGAAAATAAAACTCCGGCAGGCAGGAGAATTTTTTTTTTTTTAACCCCCCCGCCCCCCTCAAAGGCGCCAAAGTCGCGCACACGGCCAGTGACAGAACTGCAGCGCCGCTGAAGGTAAGTTTTGTAACATACCTACAGTTACAATCAAGCCATCCATAGTGTACACAGTGTACATCATCCCTTGACATGATAAAGGGAATAACGTGAATAATGTTTAGTGCAAGCACCAAATAATAAAATAAAAATCACTTTGGCAGCTACAAAGCCAGAATGTAATCAATATACAGGACAAAACAGCCCTTAATTCAACACAGGTTGCTACTAAAATAACAAGATAAAAATTCTGGCAAAACTCGGCTGACCCAGCAGCATCTGCCAAGAATGAAACATAGGGTAGTACGGTGGCGCAGAGTTGCTGCCTTGTAGCACCAGAGACCTTGGTTCAATCCTGACTGCAGGTGCTGTCTGTACGGAGTTTGTACATTCTCCCCGTGACCTGCATGGGTTTTCTCCGGGAGCTCCGGTTTCCTCCCACACTCCAAAGATGTACATGTTTGTTGGATATGTGTAGGAAACTGCAGATGCTAGTTAAAATCAAAGATAGACACAAAATGCTGGAATAACTCAGCGGGACAGACAGCATATCTGTAGAGAAGGAATCTCTCTGCATTCTTCAGTCTGAAGAAGGGTCTCAACCCGAAACGTCACCCGTTCCTTCTCTCCAGAGATGCTGCCTGTCCTGCTGAGTTACTCCAGCATTTTGTGTCTATGTAGGTTAATGGGCTTTGGTAAAATTGTAAATTGTCCATGCTTTGTAGGATAGTGCGGACTCCGTGGGCCGAAGGGCCTGTTTCCATGCTGTATCTCTAAATGACGCTAAAAAAGTGTGTACATTGGAAAAATTACATTGAGGTTTTAAAATGTATTCAGTGATGGGATATGGAAGTCGCCAGCATTCACAGTGCCTCCTTATTGCCTCTTCTGTGCCAAGGAGGTAATTAAGAGTCAATGTCATTTGTGGGTGAAGAGCAATAGATAGTTTAGACCAGGTCAGGATGGGAAATCTCCTCCTTAAAGGGCATTAGTGAAAGGTGATTTTTACAACAATTCAGCATGATCGGAAAGGTTTAGAGGGATAAGGGACAAAGTTTGTTTGTAGTGCAGGTGGTGCACTTTGGTCAGCATGGACAAATTGGGCAGACGTACCTGTTCCCTTGCTGTATGACTCTAGTAGTGTTCACCCCAAGTTTAAACAACATGCCGTTCCCACACGTGGCCCCCCTGGGTTGATGTCCTTTCCCTTGTTTGAGAGTTCCCTAGACCGGGCTCCATCCATCCTTCAATGTCCAGTGGTGGAAGGACCATAGATTGTGGGTCCTATCCCACAGAGCCTCCATGTTACTGTGTCCATGAGTACACATAGAAAGATCTTGCATTAACAACACACCTTTCGCTAGCTCAGACCGTCTCAAGTCAAGTCAAGTCAAGTCTATTCGTCACATACACATACGAGATGTGCAGTGAAATGAAAAGTGGCAATGCTCGTGGACTTTGTGCAAAAAGACAAACAAACAAACAACTAAACAAACTACAAACAGAATGTAACAGAATCACATATTCCGACACATCACAGACCGTCTGCAGGTACTTTTCAGTTCATGATGTACTTTTGAAAAATGGCCACTACTGTTATGCGGGAAACGTTTCAACGAACCTCCGTCATTGTAGATAATTGATTAAGAGAAGGAACAGTGTCTATGCAATCACCGAGTCAGAGGAGTAGGTGGGGTTGGCTGCAGAACAAAAGGGGTAGGTCTGTGACAAGAGGATGAGTAATTAAATAACAAAAGGGATGCAGATGTAAGCAAAAAACAGCTCATAATGGCACTAAATTGGTCACTTAGTAAAGGCCGTAACAGATGCCTGGGGAAGAGGCATGCTCTTGAAATGGGGATTGTCCTCCAGTGTTTGCAATTACTTGACACCTTCTGGGGGCAGGATGAAAGACCTTTTAACCTGCATCTGACCCAGGCACACTCAGTAGCAATAGAAAAGAACTGGGCTCATGTTCCATTGATCAACCACAATACACAGGAAAATAATAATGGATGCCAGCTCCTGAACAAAGGATCCTCCTATAAACTCACTCTCTCTCTCTCTCTCTCTCTCTCTCTCTCTCGTGTGCTTCTTCCTGTGTGCGGGATGAAGTATAAATCTGCTTGTAATTCGAAATAATTATTCGCAGATACTTTCCCCCAGAGAAAAACGGAGTTACTAAACATCACAGTAACATTCCTGGCATCCTACTTAATTTTTTTGGTTTTGACCAATTTCCCATGAGGATAAACAGCTTTCAAAATGGACTTGCTTAAGTCTAATTCCCAAAAGGTAGGTATATGCACATTAGTTACATGTGAGGCAAGCCCAGCCAAACTTTTATATGCAAGTTATTTATTTTCCCTGTAGAGTTTCACATTTTTGCTAGTTTTGCTTTCCTTGCCTTGGAGGTTAATTCTTTTCATCGTGATTCAACAATACATCGCACTTCCCTCTCTGCCCAACCAGTGCCTATTCTTCCTTTGTTTGTTCACTCTTTGCTGGCAAAGTGTCTGTTTATTGTTCTTCCTTAATTGGCCTTGAGGAGGAGATGATGAGATGCCTATTTCCAGCTGCTACAGTTCTTGTAGTCCAACACTATCTATTGGAAAGTTCCAATATTTAGACATCTTCCTAGTCAAGGTGTAATGTGCATTGTAGGGAAACCTGTTGGCGAGTTCCTTCTCTCCAGAGATGCTGCCTGTCCTGCTGAGTTACTCCAGCATTTTGTGTCCATCTGTGGTTTACACCAGCATCTGCAGTTCCTTCATACACAGTGTTCTAGTTTAGTTTGGTTTACAGATACAGAGTGGAAACATCGTGCCACCGAGTCCATGCCGACCAGCGATCTCCGCACACTAAAACTATCCGACACACACTGGGGACAATTTACAATTTTACAAAGTCAATTAACCTGCAAACCTGTACGTCTTTGGAGTGTGGGAGGAAACCAAAGTTCTCGTGGGAAAACCCACGCAGGTCACGGGGCGAACATACAAACTCCGTACAGACAGCACCCGTAGTCAGGATCGAACCCGGGTCACTGGTGCTGTAAGGCAGCAACTCCACAGCTGCGCCACCATGCTGCCCGTTGTACTTCTTGTTTGTGATGGTTGAGTTTGAGTTTAGTTTATTGTCACGTGTGCTGAGGTACAGTGAAAAGCCTTAGCTGCGTGCGAACTAGTCAGAGGAAAGACAAGACATGATTACAATCGAGCCATCCACTGTGTGCGAATACACGATAAAGGGAATAACATGAATGACGTTTAGTGCAAGATAAATTGCAGTCGGGTAATGAAAGATAGTCTGAGGGTCTCCAATGCGGTAGAGTGTGGCTCAGGACTGCTCTCTAGTTGTTGGTAGGATGGTTCAGTTGCCTAATAACTGCAGGTTTTGGAGGTGCTATTGAAGTAACTGAGGTGTAGCAAGATGTTGCAAACTGCTACTTTGATGGTAGGGGGCATAACCATTCATAAGCAAATGGATGGCTGAGCAAGCAGGCAGAATCCCAACCACTGGCCTCCTGTTACAGCCGCAATGGTTCTTCCAGTTAGGTTTCTTGTCAGTGGTGATCCTCAGGACTTCAGTGTTGATGGACTTGGTGGTGGTAATGTCACTGAATGACAATTTGTTACTTCCACCTCTTAACGTATGATGAGCGTTTGAGTACACTGGGCCTGTACTCGCTGGAGTTTAGAAGGATGAGGGGAAGGTACCTCATTGAAAATTACCAAATGGTGAAAGCTTGGATAGAGTGGATGTGGCAAGGATGTTTCCTCTAGTGGGAGAGTCAAGGACTAGAGGTCATAGCCTCAGAATTAAAGGACATTCTTTATGAAAGGAGATGAGGAAGAATTGTTTTAGTCAGAAGGTGGTGAATCTGTGGAACTCTTTGTCACAGAAGGCTGTGGAGGCCAAGTCAATGGATATTTTTAAGGCAGAGATAGATAGATTCTTGATTGGTACTGCTGTCAGAGGTTATGGGGAGAAGGCAGGAGAATGGGGTTAGGAGAGAGAGAGATAGATCAGCCATGATTGAATGGCGGGGTAGACTTGATGGACCGAATGGCCTATTTCTTTTCCTATCACTTATGACCTTACGACCTTCTAGTCTGTGGTCTCAGAGGGGTCTGTGGCCCAGTCTATAATTAAGTGCTATATTGATGCAGGAAGGGGGAGACGGAAGGAAGAGTGAGTCATAAGAGACTGCAGATGCTGGGATTTGGATCAAAATCACAAACCATGGAAGAACGCAGCATGTCAGGCAGCATCCGCGGAGGCAAGGCGGGTGGTTAATGTTTTAGGACGAGAGCCTGTATCAGGACTGAATGTGCAAATGGGTGATAGCGAATATAAAGAGGCGAGGAGCAGGCCTGAGGTACAAGCTAACAGTCTGAAGAAGGGTCTCCACCCGAAACGTCACTTTTTTTTCCTCCAGAGATGCTGCCTGACCCACTGAGTTACTAGCATTTTGTGTCTAACTTCAGAGCCACAAGGTGATAGGTGGACACAGATGAGGAGAGGTTGATGGGCAAATGGAAGGAGGTGGGGGAATAGCGACAGAGAGAAGATAGATAGATAGATAAATGGAAAGAGTAAGGGAAGGGGAGCTGAGGTCATGTACACGCTCAGCTAGAGAAAAGGGCATGTGTTAAGAACTGGTACAGTATTGAAGGAAACTAGAACGGAGGAAGTAAAAGAATAAGGCATTTAATATGATGAGCTTTGGGTCAATACAGTACCCTCCATAATGTTTGGGACAAAGACCCATCATTTCTTTATTTGCCTCTGTACTTCACAATTAGAGATTTGTAGTAGGAAAAATCACATGTGGTTAAAGTGCACATTGTCAGATTTTAATAAAGGCTATTTTTTATACATTTCGGTTTCACCATGTAGAAATTATAGCAGGTAGAATTAGAATGTAGAATGTAGAAATTACCCCCCCCCCCCCCCCCCCCCCCCCCATTTTCAGGGCACCATAATGTTTGGGACACAGCAATGTCATGTAAACGAAAGTAGTCATGTTTAGTATTTTGTTGCATATCCTTTGCATGCAATGACTGCTTGAAATCCGCGATTCATGTCCATCACCAGTTGCCTGGTGTCTTCTCTGGTGATGCTCTGCCAGGCCTGTATTGCAGCCATCTTTAGCTTATGCTTCTTTTGGGGGCTAGTCCCCTTCAGTTTTCTCTTCAGCATATAAAAGGCATACACTTCAGAATTCATTATGCTACTACCATCAGCAGTTGTATCATCAATGAAGATAAGTGAGCCAGTACCTTCAGCAGCCATACATGTCCAGGCCATAACACCCCCACCACTGTGTTTCACAGATGAGGTGGTATGCTTTGGATCTTGGGCAGTTCCTTCTCTCCTCCATATTTTGCTCTTGCCATCACTCTGACACGAATTAATCTTCATCACATCTGTCCACAAGATCTTTTTCCAGAACTGCGGTTGCTCTTTTAAGTACTTCTTGGCAAGCTGTAACATGGCCATCCTATTTTTGCAGCTAACCAGTGGTTTGCATCTTGCAGTGTAGCCTCTGTATTTCTGTTCATGAAGTCTTCTGCAGACAGTGGTCATTGACAAATCCACACCTGATTCCTGAAAAATGTTTCTGATCTGTCAGACAGGTGTTTGGGTTTTTTTCTTTATTATAGAGAGAATTCTTCTGTCATCAGCTGTGGAAGTCTTCCTTGGCCTGCCAGTCCCTTTGTGATTAGAAAGCTCACCAGTGCTCTCTTTCTTCTTAATATTGTTCCAAACAGTTGATTTTTGTAAGCCTAAGGTTTGGCTGATGTTTCTAACAGTTTTATTCTTGTTTCTCATTCTCATAATGGCTTCTTTGACTTTCATTGGCACACCTTTGGTCCTTATGTTGATAAACATCAATAAAAGTTTCCAAAGGTGATGGAAAGACTGGATGAAAGACTAGGTGCTGAGAGCTCTCTTATACCTGCATTAAGGAGGCAATTAAACACATCTGAGAAGCCATGTGCCCCACACATTATGGTGCTCTGAAATGGGGGGCTATGTATAAACACAGCTGTAATTTCTACATGGTGAAACCAAAATGTATATAAATACCCTTTAATAATATCTGACAATCTGCTCTTTAACCAAATGTGATTTTTTTCTATTTCAAATCTCAAATTGTGGAGTGCAGAGGCAAATAAATAAATGATGGGTCTTTGTCCCAAACATTATGGAGGGCACTGTATCTCCTTAATATCCATGTGTGTTGGTTTCAATTCATTTTCATGGCGAGGAAGGTTTCATTCCTGCTAAAGCCAGCTTTACCTTTTTTTTGGAGTAGATTATTTTAAGAGGCTTGACTGAAGTAATCAACAGCTAATTCCTGCTTAACTGGAAGTGTGCTTGAAGCTTTGGCATACCCTCCCGGACGTGCTCAAATGCAGAAAAATTAAATAAATATTCGAGTGATATCCATCAACTTCCAGCCTCTGGGTAGAGGCTTGGATAAAGGGCCGCACTTAGTCATACAAAATATGTGTACATTTCGCAGACCACTTCCTTGATTCATAAATCATGTCCAAATCTTTTGTTTCAGAATTACTTTTCTGTTTCCATTATAAACCTCCAACAATGCAGCACAGAATTATAATGTCTCATTTACTGTGCATTGATTTTGCCTGTGTCCTGAACCGATAAATCTCTGTAGCTCTGACCATGGTACACTGTTCCCCCCACCCCCAGGCCAATCTCTCCTTAACTTCAACACTCTCCTGTTCCCCTTTCAAGGTGGGACTAACATGGTAAATGGCTCGGGCCTTTGAGAACCAGAGAGCCACAAGGGTTTAGATACATAGTTTGATGAATCATAGAAACATAGAAAATAGGTGCAGACTCAATATGATCATGGCAGATCATCCAAAATCAGTACCCCGTACAGAGTTTTTCCCCATATCCCTTGATTCCGTTAGCCCTAACTCTCTCTTAAAAACATCCAGTGAAATGTGGACTCCACTGCCTTATATGACAGAGAGTTCCACAGATTTACAACTCTCTGGGTGAAAAAGTTTTCCCTCATCTCAGTCCTAAACGGCCTACCCCTTAAACTGTGACCCTTGGTTCTGGACTCCCCCCAACATCGGGAACATTATTCCTGCATCTTGCCTGTCCAATCCCTTAAGAATGTTATATATTTCTATAAGACAGACGTAGGTGGAGTGGTGAAGTCGCTTGTTTTCATCGGCATATATATTAGAGAAGTAGTAACTCAGCGGGACAGGCAGCATCTCTGGAGAGAAGGAATGGGGGACGTTTTGGCTCGAGACCCTTTCTTCAGACCCAAAATGTCGCCCATTCCTTCTCTCCTGAGATGCTGCCTGTCCCGCTGAGTTACTCCAGCATTTTGTGTCTGCCTTCGATTTAAACCAGCATCTGCAGTTCTTTCTCACACAGGGAAGTTGGGATGTCATGTTACAGCTGTACAGGACATTGGTAAGGCTTCATTTGGAGTACTGTGGAGTACTTCATTGAGTGCTGCATACGGTTCTGGTTTCCCCACTGTAGGAAGAGCATCATTGAACTGAAAAAGATGCAAAAAAGATTAACGAGATGTTACCGGGTCTGGAAGGTTTGAGTTTTATGAGGGCGGACAGGCTGGGTCCATTTTCCCTGGAATCTAGAAAGCTTATTGTGACCAAATTGGGGTGACCTATGGGCATTTCATAATCAACAAAGATTCCCCTTTCCACATCTGGCTTACTTTAGACCTTAGAGATACAACGAAGAACCAGGCACTTCAGCCGACTCAGTCCACACCCGCCAGCGATCACCCCGCACGCTAACACTACCCTACACTCCTCCAGAGGAGGTTTACAAGAATGATCCCAGGAATGAGTAGGTTAACCTATGATGAGCATTTGTCACCTCTGACCCTGTGCTCGCTGGAGTTTAGAAGAATGGGAGGGGACCACATTGAAACATACAGAACAGTGAAAGGCATGGATAGAGTGGATGTGGAGAGGATGTTTCCACTAGTTGGAGAGTCTAGGACTAGAAGTTATAGCCTCAGAATTAAAGGATGTTATTTTAGGAAGGAGAATTTTTTTTTAGTCAGATGGTGAATCTGTGGAATTCTTTGCCACGGAAGGCTGTGGAGGCCAAGTCAACTGATATTTTTAAGGCAGAGATAGATTCTTGACCAATACAGGTGTCGGGGGTTATGGGGAGAAAGGAGGAGAATGTGGTTAGGATGCTGAGATAGATCAGCCATGATTGAATGGTGGAGTAGACTTGGCTACTCCACGATGGGTTGAATGGCCTAATTCTACTCCCATTCCTTATGACATTTCAGATCAATACACTTCAGATTCAGATTCAGATTCAGATTCAATTTTAATTGTCATTGTCAGTGTACAGTACAGAGACAACAAAATGCATTTAGCATCTCCCTGGAAGGCGACATAGCAAACGATTTGAATACGTAGTGTCCGGGGGGGGGGGGTGGGACTAGCAGTCACCGATGGTTGACAGCCGCCGGAAAGAAGCTGTTCCTCGACCTGCTGTCGGCAACGCGTGGGCAAGTCCATGGTTGGGGTGAGAGCAGTTTCCAAAGGGTCTGTTTCTCCATGCTTTAGTTTAGAGGGACATGACTATCACTCTACGTAGATGGTACAAGCGTGGGCAAGTTGGGCCAAAGGGCCTGTGTCCACGCTGTATGACTATTACTCTACGTGGTCAACGGGCGGTGGTCGAAATATTCCAAATTTCTACGTTCAGCAAATTGCAGTTCAGCACCAAAACAGTTCGATGGTTCACTTGTCTAATGGATTTAAATTGAATATTGCAGGAAAATTTGCTTAAAGCTGACCTGAGTTAAGGGAAATGGGAAGGAGGGATACAGTTCTCTCCCATTTCTGCGGATGCTGCCTGACTTGCTGAGTATACCAGCATTCCTGTTGTTGTTTTTGATTTGCGGCATCTTCAGTTTTTTTTCATTTTTGAGTTACACAAACATTTGTCTGAGATCTCTTGCCTGTCTAGGAATGTTGCGATCTTGCCATATCTGAGACATTTTATTGTTTAAATTACAAAATCCTGATTCATTTTCCAAGGTCTTGCATATTATTCATCTCATTAGCATCTGTGGTGTCGGAAGAAACGGCAGATGGATGTGGACAGGATGTTTCCACTAGTGGGAGAGTCTAGGGATCGAGATCAGTGCCGCAGAATTGAAGGGCGTACTTTTAGGAAGGAGATGAGGAGGAATTTCTTTAGTCAGAGGGTGGTGAATCTGTGGAATTCTTTGTCACAGAAGGCTGTGGTGGCAGAGATAGATAGATTCTTGATTAGTGCAGGGGTTATGGGGAGAAGGCAGGAGAATGGGTTCGGAGAGAGAGACAGATCAGCCATGATTGAATGGCGGGCTAGACTTGATGGACCGATTGGCCTATTTCTTTTCCTATCACTTATGATCTTATGATGCTAGTATATACAGAAGATAGAGATATAATGCAGTATTAACTCAGCAGGTCAGGCAGCATCTCTGGGGAAAAGGAGTAGGTGATGTTTCGGGTGAGAACCCTTCTTCAGATCTGTGGCATCAGCCTGGATAAACCTTCGAGTGACATTACCGAACCGCCAACATTTCTAGTTTACTTGCCGTATGGAACATTTTGCCTCACTAAAATAACTTTCCAGATTTGAAAGAAAGCTGCGGTTTTTTTAAGATAAATATTAGTCCAAGCTGCAAAATTTTAGTTGTACAGTCAGTTATATTTAAACAAGCATTTCAAACCCTTGTATAAACCTTACAACTCCAAGATTTTATTCTTTTGTTTAGGATTTGAAACAATAGGAAAAGCATGGTACATTTTAAACAATAGACCAAGTGAAAACCTGAATAAATAACCAAAATGCTGGAACAATTCAGCAGGGCAGGCAGCATCTCTGGAGGGAAATGGACAGGCTACGATTCAAACTGATGGAATGGAGGGGAGGAAGCTTTAGACTTTAGAGATACAGCATGGAAATAGGCCCTTCGGCCCACCGAGCCCGCGCTGACCAGCGTTCATCCCGTACACTAGCACTATCCTACACATTAGTGACAATTTATTATAGGCCTAACCCAATTATTAACCTATAAATCTGAAGGTCCTTGGAGTGTGGGAGGAAATCAGAGCACCCAAAGAAAACCCATGCGGTCACTGGGAGAAGATACAGACTCCTTACAGACAGTAAAAGTAGTCGGGATGAAACCCGGGTCTCTGGCGCTGCAAGGCAGCATCTCTACCACTGTGCCACCAAGCTGGTAGAGAGACGTGAGGGGGAAGACTGCATTTGCAGTTTTTTGGGTCATGATTCCAGAATCGGCAGTCACTTGGTTGTCCAGGTAAATAATTGAAACACATTGATTGATTGATATTTTATTATCACGGTGAAATTCTTTGTTTTGCATACCATACACAAGGTATGCAAAGAGTCGTCACGGATAGGGTGTCGATAAAGGTATAACGTAGAAACATAGAAACATAGACAATAGGTGCAGGAGTAGGCCATTCGGCCCTTCGAGCCTGCACCGCCATTCAATTTGATCATGGCTGATCATCCAACTCAGTATCCTGTACCTGCCTTCTCTCCATACCCTCTGATCCCTTTAGCCACAAGGGCCACATCTAACTCCCTCTTAAATATAGCCAATGAACTGGCCTCAACTACCTCTGTGGCAGAGAGTTCCAGAGATTCACCATTCTCTGTGTGAAAAATGATTTCCTCATCGGTCCTAAAAGATTTCGCCCTTATCCTTAAATTTCCCCCTTGTCCATAACATGTTAAATGTAATCCCAATGGACTACATTCTCAAGTAGGAAGATTTTACTTGCAGCATAACCTTCCTGACTATGAATCTTCACTTTTTGCTTTAGTGCCGAATATCTGCTATGTTTCCAAACCATTCTGTTTGGGAATGAGGAGGGTTGTTTCTGCCAAATCTACTGGCCAGGGAGTAGCTCGATTGGAAATGAGTTTGGATGGCTCTATTGTGAGGCCCAATCAAAAATAACAGTGCGCATGATTTGACCTGACAACTCATTGGAAATGTCAGTGTGAACCAATGTCTGACCCACTGAGTTTTAGTTTTTAAGTTTCCAGTTTTAGAGATACAGTGTGGAAACTGGCACTTTGGCCTACCGATTCCATGCCGACCAGCGATCCCCGCACACTAATAGCCCTGTCCCACGATACGAGTTCATTCCAAGAGCTCTCCCGAGTTTAAAAAAAATCAAACTTGGGGCAAGCACGGAGAATGAACGTAGCAGGTACTTTGGAGCTCGGGGATGTTTCTTAGCGGCTCGTAACGCTAACGGCAGGTACTCGGGAAGACTCGCTAGCGGCAGGTAAGCACGGGAAGACTCGTGAAGATTTTTCAACATGTAGAAAAATGTCCACAAGAGCCCCGAGTACCGTCGAGTGGCCATTACCATAAATCTCCGAGTTCGAATCAGGGCAAACTCGGGAGAGCTCTTGGAATGAACTTGTACCGTGGGACAGGGGTTTAACACTATCCGACACACACACACACACTAGGGACAATTTACATGTATACCAAGCCAAGTGGCCTCTAAGCCTGTATGTTTTTGGAGTGTGGGAGGCAAACGGAGCTCCCGGAAATAAATCCACGCAGGTCTCGGGAGAACGTACAAACTACATACAGACAGCACCTGTGGTCAGGATCGAACCCAGGTCCCTGGCGTTGTAAAGCGACAACTCTACCACTGCGCCACCATGCCGCCCCACAGTTACTCCACCACTTTGCGTCCTTTTTTGTGAACCACTGTCTTTTGGGGGCCTGGATCGAACCCTGGAATCTGTTTAAATCACAGATGTGTGGAACAGGAATCTTGCAACTGCTTTGCTTGCCTGCTCCTAAAATGACCAATTGGATTCACCACATTAGACTGCCTGCTGATGTTAATAAATTGATTCACAAAGCTGTCATTATTTGCACAAAACAATGATATTGTTAGAAATATGCTACCCATTGTAAAGAATGGTTTGATTTGACAATTAGTGAATAAGAATAGATTACCAATATATTAATAAATAGGTTGGTGTACATGCTCTTCATCATTCATGCTCCCACGTTCCATAAGACATGCAGGTGTGTAGATTAATTGGCTTCTGTAAATTGCCACTGGTGTATAGGATGTGAAAGTGGGATAACATAGAGCGAACGTCGACTAACATAGATACCAGCGATTGATGGTTGCCATGCTATGTGGACCACAGTTCCTGTTTCCACGCTGTATCTCCAAACTAAACTACACTAAATTTAAAAAGTGGAGGATAAGATGGGGAAGTAGATTTTCCACTTTCATAACTGCTCATTTCCCTCCAATTTCTATTTCTCATTTCGGAGTTCCAGCACCAACAGTATTGCACTTTAAATTGCCTTTGATCCAACCAGCAGATGTGTTGTGATTAACATGAACGCTGTAAACCACAGTGAGTAGCTCCAGATTGTATATTAGGGAGTAAATACCGAGCAAGGGCTCCAGATTCTAACATATCAGCAATAACAAGTACTTTTATTTAGTTCTGTAATCATTGCTGTTTAAGGGCAATAAACATAGCAATCTGTGATCGTACTTGGCCGGGACAAAAATGGGCTCCTGTGTACTATTAAACACCTTAACTAGTGGTCTTAATGTTTATTCAAGAAAGAAGCTATTTAATTCCTCGCACACCCTATAATTGCCCAGCATATAAATGTTTATCGCTCCGTTAAGAAACTCTATGTATGCCACCTGATTCATTTAGTATTTTTTTTCTCCTGTATTTATTGTTTGAACTCGTATCTTAGGTTCCGTTTACTGAACTATGACCAGCTACCATGGCAGCCCAAGCACAGACCACTGCCTCTGAAAAGAAGGAAGGCAAGAGCTCCATCATTGAAGGGGATGTCTTCACAGAGACCAACAAAAAGTCGTCAGCCTCTGCAGCATCACGAGGTACGTAGGAAAGCTTTGTTTTTTTTCCTCTGCAGTTTGCGGGCCGCGGACATTGCCGGCATTTGTTGCCCACCCCTGTCCTTCCTTCAACTGAGTGGCTTACCAAGTCGTCTTAATTCATAAATTCACAAGGTCTGGGAGCAGAATTGGGCCATTCGGCCCATCAAGTCTACAAAACCGTTCAATCGCGGCTGAGCTATCCTTTCCCTCTCAACCCCATTCTCCTGCCTTCTCCCCATAACCCCCTCACACCCATTACTGATCAAGAATCTACCATTCCCCGCTTTTAAAAATATCCATTGACTTGGCCTCCACCGAGGTCTGTGGCAGTGAATTCCACAGGGTCACCACCCTCCAACTAAGGAAATTCCTCCACATCTCCTTTCTCAGAAGACGATGAAGTCAAACAAAATACACTGGATATGAAGCTGTACTTAACGAGACCAGGCAGGGACAGCAGTTTTCATTCATTAATGGACGTTAGTGAGCCAGATGAGGTTTAAAGAGCAGCCCTGCAGTTTCATAGTCATGATTAGTTTATTTAATTCCAGATTTGCGTAATGAACTGATTGTAAATTGCTGAGCTTTCATGGTGGGATATTGAACTCGTGCCTCCAGGTCATTAATCTAGGCCTCTGGATTATAAATCCAGACAGGTATCTGCTGGGAACCTGCACTATTTACATGAGAACCTGTACTGAATCACCCCCTCAAAATGTACAGAAAAAAAATAGTACTCTCATTCAGATGTGATAATGGCATTTAAGGGGCTGTGACAGAGGCGCATGGATATGCAGAGAATGGAGGAGTATGGATTATGTTCGGCATGGGGAGGTTAGAATACCTTGGCATCCTGTTCATCATGGCGTTGTGTTCAGTTCTGGGCACCATGTTGGTGGAAAGACGTCAAGCTGGAAAGGGTACAGTGAAGATTTACGAGGATGTTGCCAGGACTCGAGGGTCTGAGCTATTGGCAGAGGTTGAGTAGGCTAGGACTCTATTCCTTGGAGGATGAGGGGTGATCTTATAGAGCTGTATAAAATCATGAGAGGAATAGATCGGGTAGATGCGCGGAGGCTCTTGCCCAGAGTAGGTGAATCGAGGACCAGAGGACATAGGTTTATGGTGAAGGGGGATTGATTCAATAGGAATCTGAGGGGTGATGGGTGTATGGAACAAGCTGGTGATGGGCGTATGGAACAAGCTGCGAGTGGAGGTAGTTGAGGCAGGGACTATCTCAACGTTTAAGAAACAGCCAGACAGGACAGGTTTAGAGGGATATGGACCAAACAAGGGCAGGTGGGACTAGTGTAGCTGGGACATGTTGGCCGGTGTGGGCCAGTTGGGCCGAAGGACTTGTTTCCACGCTGTATGACTTCAGCACGACCATTGGGGGCCGAAGGGCCTGTTACTGTTCTGTACTGTCCTCTGTTTCATGTTCTGTTTATCCAGCACATGCCCTATTTATTAGACAGGAAACAGCCAGAAGCTGCCAGAGTGCAAGGCAGTACTGAAGGGGAGTTGTCTTGAGTATAAACACTAACGTGGGCTGCAAGGGCGAAAACACATGTTTCCGGATTATTTATTTTCTGTACAGTTTAATGAATGGCGTGCTCGAATACAGGTTGCAATTTGGCATCGCTCGTTTCTCTGAGGAATCCTCTGTCTGCGCAACGGGTTCATGTTTGACCCAAGTGGACGGGGTATTGAAGAAGGTGGATTTCTGGTCCCTGTGCAGTCACCAACCGGTGACGGACTTTACTCCTGTGGGTTGCCAATCAGCTGAGTCCTGCTGACATAAAGGCAACAAAACCAAATGATGATAACTTCATGGCTAACATTTTGTATTCACAGCTAGGTTTCCCAGATTCCACATGATTATGGAGTAGTAATTTTGAATTCTCTTTTAAGCAGAGGTAATTGCGTAAGGCATGTATTTATTTATTCCAGATCCTATAGAATGGGATAGGTTTTGTACGCATTGCACTCAGAGTTTGCTCTTGACTTGTGAAAACCCCCCAAACACTATAAACAACCCAGCGCTGTATATATTGTTTGTTTGGGCCTGGTTTCATGCCAGCGATGAAGTGAATCATCTGAAGCTTTTGGCCAGCTGTGAGCTGGAAAAGTTGTTACTTCCTGATATACACTTGAAAGGATGTTAATCTTTGGAAATGTTCTTGATTTTGGGATGACCCCTTTTCCCTCAGAGAGCGTGCAGAATGTTTTCTTTGGTGGGAACAGCAAAAGAGCTCAGCCTAAACATCTCTTTGGAGACCGGGCTTGGTCATCATGTCTTGTAACCATGTGAACAATGTAACAATGATGTGGTTGACTGATGTCGGTAAGCAGTCATTCATTTCTCTTTGCCTGTTTCGCAACCCCCTTGTAGTTATCTCAACTAATACAGTACCTTAGCGTGGAGAAACTCAGCGGGTGCAGCAGCATCTATGGAGCGAAGGAAATGGGCAATGTTTCGTGCCGAAACCCTTCTTCAGACCCAAAACGTTGCCTATATCCTTCGCTCCATAGATGCTGCTGCACCCGCTGAGTTTCTCCAGCATTTTTGTGTACCTTCGATTTTCCAGCATCTGCAGTTCCTTCTTAACCAGTACTTTAGCATGGCAGCTTATTATCGAATTTCCATTACAAAGGAAAAAAAAAACCCTTTTTGGAAGAACTCAGTGATTCAAGCAGCTTCCGTGGGGGGAGAAAGGAATAGTTGATACTACTGTTCGAGGATCTGGATCCTCGCTGCACCATCGAGAGCATCCTTACCAACTGTATCACAGTATGGTATGGCAACTGCTCTGTCTCCGACCAGAAGGCATTGCAGAGGGTGGTGAAAATTGCCCAACGCATCACTGGTTCCTCGCTCCCCTCCATTGAGTCTGTCCAAAGCAAGCGCTGTCTGCGGAGGGCGCTCAGCATCGCCAAGGACTGCTCTCACCCCAACCATGGACTGTTTACCCTCCTACCATCCGGGAGGCACTACAGGTCTCTCCGTTGCCGAACCAGCAGGTCGAGGAACAGCTTCTTCCCGGCGGCTGTCACTCTACTCAACAGCGTACCTCGGTGACTGCCAATCACCACCCCCCCCCCGGCCACTTATTATTATTTATTCAAATCGTTTGCTATGTCGCTCTTCCAGGGAGATGCTAAATGCATTTCGTTGTCTCTGTACTGTACACTGACAATGACAATTAAAATTGAATCTGAATCTGAATCTGAATCAGGACCCAGTATTTAAGGTCCGGCAGTTTGTGTTTTGCTCCAGATTCCAGCATCCACAGTCTCCTGCATTTCCATATTCTGTTACAACATAGAAGGAAGCCACTTCAGCCTGCTCGCATTCGTCCCAAATTTTCGCCCTATAAACTATTATTCCCACCAACCTGCCCCATATTGTACCCAACAGCGACACACTAGGGGCAGATAGCCGACCGATCCGCACGTCTTTGGGATGTGGGAGTAAACTGGAGCACATGGAGAAACAGATGTCGACACGGGGAGAACAAGCAATCTCTGAGACAGCTGCCGAGGGGATGCTTGAACCTGCGCAGTTTGAGTTGAGAGTAGCATCGACTAACTATACCACAGTTCCATCATGTTGGAACAGACAGGGCTTTCTTCGTTGCATCTGTTTTGGACAGGTATGGGTATAGTGAAGATTATGTTCCTCTCTATGCTATTTCTGGAATAGTGAATTCTCTGCTAGGATACTGAAAGGCTTGGGTATAGTGGATGTGGAGACGATGTTTCCACTAGTGGGAGAGCCTACGACTAGAGGTCATAGCCTGAGAGGTCAAAGGACGTTCTTTTCGGAAGATGAGGGGGAATTCATTCAGTCAGAAGGTGGTGAATCTGTGGAATTCCTCGCCCCAGAAGGCTGTGGAGGCCAAGTCATTAGATATATTTAAGGCAGAGATAGATATATTCTTGACTAGTAAAGGGGTCAGAGGTTATGGGGAGAAGGCAGGTGAATGGGGTCCTTCAGTCTGAAGCTTTTTGTGTCTATCTCCAGTTTAAACCAGCATCCGTAGTTCCTTCCTACAATATTTCAGTGCCATTGTGTTGAAATGAATCTGCCCACCCCCACAGGTAGCAAATCTCAGACCACAATCAGGCTTGGCCAGGTCGGTGGTTGGGCGAGCTCCACCTCCCTGCTTGAGTGCAACCCCGGGTGCTCATCCATTGAGGAAAAGGCAGCCCAATTGTGTGGCATGCCATCCCAAACTGAACCATTCACTCCTCCACTATTGGTACACAGTGGCTGCAGTGTGCAGCATTCCAGTTCTTTACCTAGGCTTTCTTGCAAACGGGATGTAATGCTGAGGCTCTATAAGGTGTTGGCCAGGCCATATTTGGAGTGCTGTGAGCAAATATGGGCCCCATATCTGAGGAAGGATGTGCTGTTTCTGGAGAGGGTCCAGAGGAGGTTTACAAGAATGATTCCATAAATTAATGGATTAGCATATGATGAGCATTTGACAGCACTGGGCCTCTACTCGCTGAAGGTTGAGCCGGGACCTCATTCAAACATACAGAATGATGAAAGGCATAGATAGAGAGGAGGTTACACAAAAAAGCTGGAGAAACTCAGCGGGTGCAGCAGCATCTATGGAGCGAAGGCATATCTTGAAGAGATAACGCAGTGGAGTATACACAGTGTTTAAGAGGATGTGGAAAGGATGATTCCACAGATGGGAGAGTAGCACCAGAGTTCAAACCCTCAGAATTAGAGGGCACTCTTTTAGAAAGGAGGTGAGGAGGAACTTCTTTAGTCAGAGGGTAGTTAATCTGTGGAACTCATTGCCACAGAGGGTTGTGGAGGTCAAGTCAGTGGATATTTTTAAGGCAGAGTTAGACATATTCTTGATTAGAACAGGTGTCAAGGGTTACGGGGAGAAGGCAGGACAATGTGATTAGGAGGCATAGATCAGCCATGATTGAATGGCAGAGTAGACTCGATGGGCCGAATGGCCTCATTCTTCTCCTATAACTTGTGTGAGGCTCATCCATTGAAGACAAGACAGCCCACTTGTGCAGCATGCCATTCCAAACCTAAACATTCATTCCTCCACTATGGGTACACAGTGGCTGCAATGTGTAGCGCTTCAGTTATTTGCTCTTAGGTCTTTCTTGCAACGGCACTTCTAAAGCTGTTGCATCTGGAGGTTCCCTTCCAAGCCACACCTTATGCTGATTTAGAAATATATCACTAATCCCTCACTGTGTCTAAGTTTAAATCCTGCAACTCCCTTGTTATCGACACTCTTTTGCCTCTTGTCCGGCCATCTTCCATAGCACATCTTTCCGGTCGGTCAGTGACGGTTGACGGTCGGTGGTTGCAGAATTGGCTGCTTTAGTCGATCACTGTGGTACAGTTTCTGTCGTCAGCATTGCCCGGGAAGCGCCACGTGGAGCCTTTTGCTTGCATCCCACTATCGACACTGAAACATCGAAACATAGAAACATAGAAAATAGGTGCAGGAGTAGGCCATTCGGCCCTTCGAGCCTGCACCGTCATTCAATATGATCATGGCTGATCATCCAACTCAGTATCCCATCCCTGCCTTCTCTCCATACCCCATGATCCCTTTAGCCACAAGGGCCACATCTAACGCCCTCTTAAATATAGCCAATGAACTGGCCTCAACTACCTTCTGTGGCAGAGAATTCCACAGATTCACCACTCTCTGTGTAAAAAATGATTTTCTCATCTTGGTCCTAAAAAACTTTCCTCTTATCCTTAAACTGTGACCCCTAGTTATGGACTTCCCCAACATCGGGAATAATCTTCCTGCATCTAGGAAGAAAGACAGCACCGGTTTAAGACTTCCAACACTGCCTCCTCAAGTGCATTTAAGGCCTGGACCACTTGCTGGACCACTTGCTGGCCTGGCAAGTGGTCCAGATGCCCATAAATGAATGTAAATACTAAAACAATTGACCAAATTATCCTTTAAGGTGAGGGGGGGGAGAATTAATGGGAACCTGAGTGGTTACTTTTTTTTACACAAAGGGCGGTGGGTGTATGGAACAAGCTGCCGGAGGAGGTAGTTGAGGCTGGGACTATCGCAACATTTAAGAAACATTTACGCAGGTACATGGATCGGATGGGTGTAGAGGGACATAGGCTAAAAGCAGGCAGGTGGGACTAGTGTAGGTGGGACATGTTGGTTGGTGTGGGCAAGTTGGGCCAAAGGGCCTGTTTCCACACTGCACGACTATAACTAATATTTTAATAGCACAATAAGTCCCATATTTTTTTTTTTCAACTTTTGTCAGCCCCCTCTCTCTCTGCCTATCTAATACCTTGGAATATATTTGCCCTTCCAATCATGCTGTATCCCTGACACTCTAACAATCGCACATCCCAGATTTCTAACATTTCCCATCACACTTCAGACGCTTCTCAACTCTCCATTGGCCATAAATGAGGCCTGATCTCGACACCGCAATCATACCTCCACTCTTGGCCGTCTTCCTTCCCAAGGTTCCACCTGTCCCCTGACCCTTCCTTGCCTGTAGTTTCCCCCGCTGCTCCAGTCCTGCAATGCAGACCTCCTCCTCCCCCACCCCAGCCCCAGACTCTGCTTGTCCATCACGCCATAGCCCTGTCTACCTTTGCTTTCTCTCTGCGTTACTCCCATACAATCGGCATTTTGTTTGCCTCCCTCACCCGTAGCCTAACCCCTGGACCCATGCCCAACTTAGGGGCAACACCAAGTCCCGGGTTAGATCGTGACCAGTTGCTGCCTTACAGCACCAGAGGCCCGGGTTCGATCCTGACTACGGGTGCTGTCTGTGCGGATGTTTGTACATTCTCGCCGTGAACGCGTGGGATTTTTCTGGACGCTGTGGTTTCCTCCCACATTCCAAAGACGTGCGTGCAGGTTTGTAGATTAATTGGCTTCGTACATTGTCTCTAATGTGTAGGCTTAGATAGGGTGGCCGTTGGTTGGCGCGGACTCAATGGACCGAACGGCCTGTTTCCACGCGGTATCTCTAAAAACTAAAACTAAATTATATATAGGTTGACCAGGCTATAACACTAGATCCATCTCTAATTAGACTTCCTACATCATTGACAGAATGATGGGGCTTCTAATCACTAGATAATTTCAATCAGTCCTCCCAACTACAGCTACCTGATAGATTGCTGGCACCAAAGGTCATGGACCACAACAGACTTCACCGTGTTGCTACCTTAATTAAACGCGATTGGAAGCTGATTTCCTCCTTTAATAATGTTTTAAAAAACGGATTATTTTTGGAAAGTAAAAAAGAAACCAAGCGGTGGGTCATGTGGGTTTATGTTTTTTGATCAGCACTTATTATTTTTATCATGTTTGAAGATGTCAGATGAGAAATGATAAAAGTCTGGTGTAATAAAGTTTAAAGAGTTAGTCGTTCTGAATTCAGGACCAAATCCGCTGACCATTATGTAAAAAATAGTAATGAATTACTCGATCGGCTGGCTTGCAGTAAAATTGTATCCTAATCCAAGAAAATGCATACAATCTCCCCGAATGTGTTGCAGGTGCTGATTGAAAGGCATCTTTGAAGTGGAAATTTGAATCCTTTTTTTCTCTCTTAACTTTTTTCGTTTTGATGTTCTAATGAAGAGCCTGCTAGCCTGACCCATCGAGGTAATGACTAGTACTTGATTGATCATAAGAAAGGGGTTTCGGGAACTGCTGGAGAGCAGCAGGCTTTCTTTACAAAAGAAGAATTTAACAAGTGAAGCTGGCAGGTTATTAAGTGTGCACACATTTTATTTATTACATCTTTGCGCTTGTTGCGGCTGCCACACACATCCGTGTAATAGTGACAGGCATGCACGCTGCAGAGCTAGTCGTTGCTTGCAGTGCTCTTTGACGTATTTCTGAGGGAAATAAGGTGTTCAGCTCAGTTTAGTTTATTGTCACCTGTGCCGAGGTACAGTGAAAAGCTTTTGCAGCGTGCTAACCAGTCAATAGAAAGACAATACATGATTACAATCGAGCCATTTACAGTGTATAAATACATGATAAGGGAATAACGTTTTGTGCAAGGTAAATCCAGTAAAGTCCAATCAAAGATAGTCTGAGGGTCAACAAAGAAGTAGATAGTAGTTCAGTACTGCTCCCTGGTTGTGGTCGGATGATTCAGTTGCCTAATAACAGCTGGGAAGAAACTGTCCCCGAATCTGGTGGTGTGCGTTTTCACACTTGTATACATGTTGCCTGACGGGAGTGGGGAGAAGAGGGAATAGCCAGGGTGCGACTCAGTAAACACCTCCCTTGGTACAGGATCAAGTGGTCACTGTGGTAGCTCTGCTGCTGGAAAGCCCAATGGACAATCTGCCAAAAATTGATGTTTTAACCATATAACCATATAACAATTACAGCACGGAAACAGGCCATCTCGGCCCTACAAGTCCATGCCGAACAAATTTTTTTCCCCTTAGTCCCACCTGCCTGCACTCGTACCATAACCCTCCATTCCCTTCTCATCCATATGCCTATCCAATTTATTTTTAAATGATAAGGGAATAACGTTTTGCTCTTTTTCTGGGAAAACTACACTACCGTGTGGTGAAAAAAAATCCGTGGAGATTCAAATCATTTGCTTTCAATTCAAATGAAACAAGGACATCACTGGCAGAGCCAGCATTTTTCATCTATCCCATTACTGGAGTGGCATAGTGGTAGCGTTGTTGCCTTACAGTGCCAGGTTCGAACCTGACGACGGGTGCTGTCTGCACAGAGTTCGCACGTTCTCACTGTAACCGCGTGGGTTTTCTCCGTGTGCTCCGGTTTCCTCTCACGCTGCAAAAACGTACAGGTTTGTAGGTTCATTGACTTCTGTAAATTTTCCGTAGGATGGTGCTAGTATATGAGGTGACCGCTGATTGGTGCAAACTCGATGGGCCAAAGGGCCTGTTTTGCGCTGTATCTCTAGAAAGTGAACTGAGGAAACAGATCCGCGTAAATTGATAGGTCCACAGTTACACCTACATGCAACAGCAAAGAAGGATAAGCAATCTTCTTACGCGGGAAGGAACTGCAGATGCTAGTTTAAACCGAAGATAGACACAAAATGCTGGAATAATTCAGCGAGTCAGGCAACATCTCTGGAGAATAGGAATGGCTGACGTTTTGGGTTGAGACCCATCTTCGGACCTGATCTTTCATGACAATTCAACTGTGTCACAATCATCATTACTGAGCTTAACTTTTCATTACACAGTTGTTTAGTTACGTGAACTTGGCACAGGGAGCATTGACAGTCAGAAACTTTTTCCAAGGATGGAAGTATCAAATACAAGACGGCATAGCTTTAAGGTATGAGGTGCAAAGTTTAAAGGAGATGTGTGGAGCAAGTTGTATTACACAGAGGGTGGCGAGTGCCTGGAATGCGCTGCTGAGGGTGGGAGGTAGATATGACAGTGGCATTTAAGAGAATTTTGATTATGGCATGGATTTGCAGGGAATGGAGGGATATGGATTATGTGCATGCAGATATGAGTCGGTCTTGGCATTAGTTCGGCACTGATATTGTGGACCAAATGGCCTATTCCTATGCTGTACTGTTCTATATTCTATATCGTATGAATTCCCCTGGCCACTGTGATGGAATTTATATTCATTTCCTAGATTAATGAACCAAGGCTCAAAACACTAGTTTAATAATGTTACCTCAATTCATCCATATCCATTGAATGGCTCCAAGACATTTTCCCTCCCCATTTTCTGTTTACAATTGTCATACTATAACTATGGTTGTTAGTTTCAATAATATAACACACTCAAAATTGCTTCACACACTTCACTGATGACAACTAGATTCTACCAAGCCAATTAACCTACAAACCTGTACGTCTTTGGAGTGTGGGAGGAAACCGAAGATCTCGGAGAAAACCCATGCAGGTCACAGGGAGAACATACACACTCCTTGCATACAGCACTCATAGTCAGGATCGGGGCTCTGGTGCTGTAAGGCAGCAACTACCGCTGCGCCACCGTGCATTGTAACCAATATGAAAGGTTGTTGGTTTTTAAATCAGTGCATGATACTCTTCCTCTTAACGTAGCACATGATATTTCCAATGAAAGATGTAAGCTGTGTTAGTACAAAGTACACTTGATGTTCAGTAAGGGAACAGCAAATTCTCGGTCCAGACAGCACTGGCAAAGCTCACATTGACAGATTAATTTCAATCACTAATGAAAATTGGTTATTCCTCAAAACATATTAAGAATTACCTCCTCGTGACCCTCCTGGAGGGCTGGGGCCACATTCCTGGGTTTAAATGACACAGTCTTACCGGGTTTCAGTCGATTCTATAGATGTGCACACAGTCATTGAACACACACTGATAAATTAATCCTGAAAAAGATCACTCAAAGGCCACCCCCACCCAACCTAAAGAAAACTCTTTTACTGATTCAATATTTCAATCCGAGTCTTTTTAAATGTGGTCAGGGCAAACAACAATTTTGCAATTGCAGAGACATAAATATCTTGTCATGTATTTGGTGAAGAGAATAAAATATGCATGAAGACTTTTTCCACTTCTTCTGTCCTGAAGGATGTGGGTGCTCTCAAATATTGTTAAAATACAACCTTATTACCTTCATGTCACAGTGTAATTTACTATTACAGTGTTTCTCAGGCTGCAGATGCAGAATGAGAACGTGTTCACTGCTCTGTTCCTTCAGTCATTTCAGCACCTCTCCGGCAGTCAGCTGCTATTATATCAGGGTTAGTTTACTTTCTTGTCCATTGTAATTTATTTGCACCAATTTGCTCACTATCAAAGGACACACATATTGTTCAGTTTTAATGTGTTATTTACACATAAAACAACCTATTTACAACTGTGAAAGTGCCGCGGGGAGAATGAATGGTCTTCTGCTCCCACCTATCTGTTATATCGGAGTTTAACAATCTGTTTTGCTAATAGAATCATTTATCACACTGCGGTAATTTATTGTGCGTTAGCTGTACGGGTCTCTTTCCCTCTGATCAAAAGAAACAGAATAGGTTTAATGAACTCAAGAACATTGTTTAACCCATTGCATGACTCAATTCTGCCAGATGAAAATTTATGATTATTATATCTGCAGGGTGGGAGGATAAGGAAGTACAAATTAATGACATATGCTTGAATTTTAATACTTTTGAGTTGAATTTATTTTTGTTATAAGCCCCTATCCTATATTGAAGCAGTACAAATCGTTTGGTAATAAATTCTAATTGTCTTAAAATAATCAAAGATATTGGCCAGGTCAAGAAAAATGTTGAAGACAATTGGAAGAACTGTTGGAAATGCCGGCTATTCATCAAAGACTTTTCCTTCACGTTACAATACAATACAATACAATACAATTTATTTGTCGTTTGGACCCCGTTGAGGTCCAAACGAAATGTCGTTTCTGCAGTCATACATACAAAACGAAAAAGACCCGAGACACAACACAATTTACACAAGCATCCTTCACAGCGCATCTTCTCCTCGCTGTGAAGGAAGGCAAGGTTACAACTGTGAA
Organism: Leucoraja erinaceus; assembly: GCF_028641065.1. Classification (NCBI taxonomy): domain Eukaryota; kingdom Metazoa; phylum Chordata; class Chondrichthyes; order Rajiformes; family Rajidae; genus Leucoraja; species Leucoraja erinaceus. The sequence goes on along the minus strand of NC_073383.1, from coordinate 69,238,718 downwards.
TCGTGGCTGGAGTTTTCATCAAATGCATTCTTCACTGCAACCATCTTGTCTAATAAAACAATATTTAAAAACTCATAAATGAAACGTTAAAAAAAAAGACAAAATTGCATGGCGGCACAATGGCGTAACTGGTGTAGCCGTTCCCTCACAGTGCCAGAGAACCCGCGCTCCAGAAATTCATAGTTGAGATTATTGTTGCATAGTCTTCAAGAGTCTCATGGTTGTTGGGAAGAAGCCTTTCTTGAAGGAGTTTTTCAGGCTCCTGTACCTTCTTCCTGATGGTGGTAGCAAAATGAGAGCATGGTCAGGGTCTTTTATGATATTGGGTGCCTTTTTGAGGTGCTGCCTCTTATAGATGTCTTTAGTGGTGGGGTGGTCAGTCCCTGAGATTCACTCAGATTTACCAGCAGTTAACCGAATAACTGGAGCCATGAAGTCCAAATATTTGGCACAGTAGCGCAACAACTAAATCTGCTGCCCTGCAGCTCTAGAGACCCTGGGTTCTAGACTGACCTCAGGTGCAGATTGTGTGTAGTTTGCACGCACACTGAATTTCCTTCGGGTGCCTCTCACATCCCGAAAGCACCCAGGTTGGTAGACTTTAGACTTAAGATTTTAGAGATACAGGCACCTCAGCCCGTCGAGCCTCCACTGACCAGTGATCATCCCCGTACACTAACACTATTCTACATATTTGGGACAATTCACAATTTTTTCCAAAGCCAATTAACCTATAAACTTGTACGTCTTTGGAATGCGGGATGATACTAGAGTTCCTGGAGAAAACCCACGTGATCACGGTGAGAACGTACAAACTCTGTACTGACACCATCCGTAATCAGGATCGTACGCGAGTCTCTGGCGTGCAAGGCATAAAATCTACCGCTGCACCACCGTGCTGCCCCAAACGATGGTAGGATAATTGGCCACTGTAAATGGCCCCGGTGTATTGTCAAATGGTGGATTCTGGCCCCGGTGTATTGTCAAATGGTGAATTCTGGGACATTTGATGAGAATGTGGGCAATATAGGATTAATATAGGGTTCGTGTAAATAGGCAGTTGATGTCAATGGGAGGACAGGCCTGTTTCCGTGCCGCAAGTCTCTATAATTCTCTATGACTCTAAAGCAGCATGGATCTCTATATCTCCGGTGGCGCAGCGGTAGAGTTGCTGCCTTACAGCGAATGCAGTGCCGGAGACCCGGGTTCAATCCCGACCACGGGTACTGTCTGCACGGAGTTTGTACATTCTCCTCATGACCTGCGTGGGTTTTCTCCGAGATCTTCGGTTTCCTCCCACACACCAAAGACGTACAGGTATGTAGGTTATTTGGCTTGGTGTATGTGTAAATTGTCCCTAGGATAGTGTTAATGTGTGGGGATTGCTGGTCAGCACAGACTCGATGGGCCGAAGGGCCTGTTTCCACGCTGCATCTCTAAACTAAACTAAACTAAACTAAACTAAACCTCCCACTTGTCAAACTGTCAATCAGCAGACTGAACCTTCACCAGCATTTTGTGTCTTTATTTTGGAAAACCTGCATCTGCATTTCCTCGTGTCTCAAGAAATGGAGAGGATTTGGCTGGAACTAAAACCCATTACTTTTGTTTCTCGTTAATCAGTATTGAAACCTGAAGCACAAAATCTTGCAACCATGAGATATATGAAATACATGTCATTAATTATATCTCAAGTAACACGGTAGTTTTTGCATCCTTAAGTCAAACACCTGGGTTCAGTATGTTGTTATTTGTTGCTTAGGATCTAAAGGGGTATTTGTCAGGTATTAAAGAAGTACAAAGAGAATTAGGGCAGAAATGAAGGCACCACTAAGCAGGCAAACGTCCTCATATTAGGAACAATTAGTTCAGCTCCAGTGAGAAAGAGTAAATTATATGTGTTTCACCAGTAAGCCTGTTAATATAAGGAAACTGAAAGATATCATTGGGTTTCTCTTTATTTGATGAATTATTTTAACACACCCACACACACACACACAAGATGTGGCTATCAGGGCAAATGGAACCAAACAAAGTGCCAGAACAACACACAATTAAATTTAGTTGACTATGGTTCAGGAGACATATTCTGGGGAAAGATAGCAAAAGAGAACGAATGGCACTAGCAGATTACATGGAGTTTCACACAACAATCCAATGATAGTCTAACAGTGCAGAACCAGCCCCTTCAGCCCAGCTTGTCCAGGCTGACCAACATGTCCTACCTTCACTCAGCCACCTGCCTGTGTTTGACCCATATCCCTCTAAAACGATAACTATCTAAATGTTTCATAAATGTTGCGATAGGACCTGCCTCAACTCCCTTCTCCAGAAGCTTGTTCCAAACACCCACCACCCTTCATGTGAAAAAGTTACCCCTCGAGTTCCTATTCAATCTTTCCCCCCTCACCGTAAACCTATGTCCCCTGGTTCTCAATTCCCTTACTCTGGTCAAGAGACTCTGTATGGTTTACCTGATCTATTACTCTCATGATTTTGTACAATTTAAAAAAAAAAAGTTTGTTTCACTACTTAAAGTTAAATTTTTCAAATGCGGTCACATTTATGTTTAAACATGTCTCCGGATCAACAATTCAACCTCCAAGTATGGGTCATAAAATGTAACCACAGTGCTAACGCACCCTCGTTTGACATCAATCCTCTTAGCTTGCCAGCTTTGTTCTTTTGGCAACCTTCTTGCCTTGGTCCTTGATTGTACACAGTCAAGGATAAAATTGAGTTGACATCTTGAAGGTGTGCCACATGAAAAGATTTTGGGTTGAAGACTTACTTCTCACCATATGAAGCCTGTGAAAACCAGACTTCCCCCCCTAGGCTAGGTGTGGATTAACCCTTCATTTATTTTGTTCCTCTTCTTGGGCTTTGCGGTGTAATTTATTACTTCACTGGTGGGCAATAAGGGGCCTTGCAGTCTATTTTGTAGTCTGGCCCTCCTTAGTGACACCAACCTGGCTGACCTCTCTGTGTTTTACCATGACTTTCTGCGAGTTACAAGACATATTTGAACAGATAGTCATCAAAAATTGAAAACAAATGCTCTGAAAACAGACCCTTGCCATTGTTGCAGTGGAGAAGCTGGGAATAGCTTTGGATAAATTCATGACCAAACACAGGCATGGGCGGGGGGGGGGGGGGGGGGGGGGGGGGTCAGAAATTTTAATGATCTCATCCAAACAACTTCTAAAGCTCGACAACTGCCTTTAGTGCCCTCGATCGGGAAAGGGGGATAATTAACCCAGGTTCCTCTTCCTGATTGATATCCTGCAGCTCTTGCTGGAAAGGGGGATTATGTGGCCATCAATTAAGGATAGAATTGGCTTGGCAATGTGGCCCATTATCAACGGGTGCTCATAAAAACCTCGAGCTTCACACCTCTACTAAGTAAGCCTAAGAGCAGTTCAAAAAGTATCAAAGAGTACGTTTGAACGTTGTTTTCCTTGGATAATGTTAGATGATGAGTTGGAACATGTGACAATTGAAATAAAGTCGGAATAAATACTGCTTTTTAGAGTTTAGTAAAAAATAAATATCAATGGAGCAGGAAGGTATTATTACAGTTGATAATCTGGTTTGGAACTGCAGATAGACCAAGCAAACAAACAACTCCCAGTGTTAAATCATTCGGCTCACTGAACTGCTGTTACCTGTCAAATACATCAGCTTTCCGTGCTTCTGGGGAACAAGGAAGGGAGAGTGGAAGGGCGGAAATAATCAACTGGTTTGCAATTGTGAACCTTTGCCTAATGTAAAATACATCGAGAGGCTTTAACTATACAAACATTGTCCTCTGCTGTAAGATTTTTCGAGTTTTATTTGAACATAATATCATGGTACTCAACCATTTCTGTAGCCTTGTGCCCAGCCAGGCCTTGTATAGGAACATGAATTAAGGGTGTATCACTGATTGTATGCTGCATTGTCACCTTCCCCTCAGCTAACAATGAACCATTCTACATTTCCTTATCACCACCCGCTTTGATCTGTTGTTTTCACACCTTACCCTTCTATAAGGGTAAAAAGGGGGCGCTGTCCTGTGCGCGGCTGCCCTGCCAGCAGTTGTCTGTCTTTTCACCGTTTTATTTTTATTTAGTTAAAGTGTTTTGTTTGGCGGTCTAGACTTTTTTGTGTGGGGGGGGGGGGAAAGGGGGAAACTGCCTTTCAGGGTCCCTATCTGGTCGCAGAGGCAGCTTTTCTCCGGGCTGCAGCTTCGACCCGTCCTCGCGGCCTACCAGCGGGCCTGGAGCGGCGTTTCCTGTCGCGGACCGCCAGAACCTCAGCTTCGGCGGCGGCACAGCGCTGGAGCGCTATCGTGGAGCGGGCGATGCCTTGCCTGGGTCGCCGCGCTGGAGCTGAGACCGCCGGGTAAAACATCGCGGAGCTGCGGGACTGTGGAGCGGCCAGCTGCGGGCGGCGGCGCTGAGTTTTACACCGGGAGCCTGGGATCTTGCGACGAGATCGCCAGTTGTGGAGCTCCAACCGGTGCGGCCTTGTCGGCTTCGGAAGCCGCGGCCTCCAGTACGGAGGCGGCCGTTCCAGGGTTCCCATGCCGCTGTGAGGACTCTCCCGACGCCGGAGCACCACCACCCGGCGAGAACGGCCAGGAACATCGGGCCTCCGTAGAGACAACTGTGGAAGCCTCAATAGGCCCGACTATGGGTGAACTGGGGTTGGGGACTGGACTCTGTGCCTTCCCTCATGGTGGGAGCCATTGTGGGTGGATGTTCTTTGTGTTTAAGACTCTCATTGGTGTTATGTCTGTATTCTTTTGTGTACTGCAAAATGGTAAAAAGCATTTCACTTCATTACACCTCGGTGTATGTGAATGTGACTAATAAAAACATTTGAATACTTTGAATATACCTCTATGTCTCCCTCTCCCCTGACTCTGTCTGAAGAAGGGTCTCGACCCAAAACGTCTGAGTTACTCCAGCGTTTTGTGTCTGTTGTTGGTCTAATCTAGCATCTGCAGTTCCTTCCTACACATACCAAACATTCTTTTGTTGAGCAATTGGGCACACTCACACAGTTTTCATGCAAAATTTGCATTTAAAGGATGTTCAATTGCACCAGCTATTATTTAAAAAAATCAATTTGCAAGCATCAGAAAATTGACCCAGGAATTTCCAAATGAAAGTCACTTCCGCATGTCTGATATCAGCGGGTATCATTCAATGTGCAATAGCTTTTTCCACATTTACCAGTGGAAATTATATATTATCGGTGTGTTCTGTGATTTTTAATTCACAGTCAAACAAGAAATAAACACCATAGAGGCATCAGTTAAATAGCCCCCCATTCCAATGAAGTATTATTTCCTGAATCTTTCTGTTTCAGGTTTTTTAAGACTCACTCTCGGCCTCCCCATTTGGTCACTCTCGGCCTCCCCACTCTCACATGTGCCTGGATAAAAGATTTCCTCACCAACCGGCCCCAGACTGTGAGACTCGGCCCCCACCTCTCCTCCACTCGCAGGTTGAGTACCGGCTCCCCACAGGGCTGTGTGCTAAGCCCCCTCTTATACTGTCTCTACACCTACGACTGTAGTCCGGCCCACAACAACAACCGCATCGTCAAATTTGCTGACGACACTACTGTGGTCGGACTTATTTCAAAGGGAGACGAGGCAGCCTACAGAGAGGAAGTCCTGAAGTTGACAACCTGGTGCTCAGAAAACAATCTGGCTCTGAACACCAGGAAAACAAAAGAGCTCATTGTCGACTTCAGGAGGCACAGCACCGACTTAGTCCCCCTACACATTAACGGCGAGTGTGTGGAGAGGGTCAACACCTTCCGGTTTCTCGGTGTCCCATATCGCTGCTGACATCTCCTGGACGGACAACACGACAGCGGTCATCAAGAAGGCTCAGCAGCGGCTGCACTTCCTGAGGGTCCTCAGGAAGCACAACCTGGACTCTAACCTGCTGCTGACCTTCTACCGCTCGTCCATCGAGAGCCTGCTGACATACTGCATTACAGCATGGTATGGCAGCTGCACCATGGCAGACAGGGAGAGGCTTCAGAGGGTAACTAGGACAGCACAGAAGATCATTGGCTGCCCTCTCCCCTCCCTGATGGATATTTACACCTCCCGCTGCCTTAGCAGGGCAAAGAATATCATCAAAGACAGCTCCCATCCTGCGTTTGGACTGTTCGACCTGCTGCCCTCTGGAAGGCGCTATAGGTGCATCAAATACAGGACAAATAGACTCAGGAATAGCTGTTTTCCGAAAATTATAACTACTCTAAATTCACACATGCACTGACTTTACAGCCCAACACCCGGACTTCCATCTGTATATATGTATATAGCGCCGCAGAATTGTGCACCTATCCCCCCCCCCCCCCCCCCTTCTCCCTTTTGTTTTTTTGTTTCTGTTTTTTGTTTTTTGTACTAAATTATATGTATGCACTGAGTACGAGCAGCTTTTAATTTCATTGTACATGTATAGTGACAATAAATGGCATATCATATCATATCATCCTTTATGATACCACATTACTGGGTCTTCCATTGCTTATTTGTTAAATTTGTTTGAATTCACAGTAGAGGTCAATGCTGTGCTACCTACCAGAGCGAGGAGTCCATGTTATGGCATGAGGCATCTCATGGCGATACGATCAGGCTAGTGTACATACTTGTGGGGCTGGGGATTGGCCAGGCATGTAATGACTCGGGTTCCCCCATGCCTAACCTTGCCTCTAATGGCAGCCTTTTCTGTAGTTACTGCATAATCACCATGGTGGGAGCACTTTACAATACGGTACTGTCCAGCCTACTGTTTCATGGCAATGATGTAGCCACTGCCATCTTTTCAGGCTGCTGGCTTTTGAAACTGAAGATAAAATGTAACTGATGTAACCGCACGAATCAGTGTGAAAACAACCCTATTCGTTTAGCTGTTTTATCACTAATTGCCTGGTGCTTTTGTGAATCACCGAATTGAATGCTTATAGGGCGGCGCAGTGGTAGAGTTGCTACCTTACAGCGACAGAGACACGGGTTCAATCCTGACCACGGGTGCTGTCTGTACGGAGTTTGCACGTTCTCCCCCGTGACCTGCGTGTGTTTTCTCCGCGATCAGCGGTTTCCTCCCACACTCCAAAGACGTACAGGTTTGGACGTTAATTGGCTTGGTAAAATTTTAAATTGTCCCTAGTGTGTAGGATAGTTTTAGTGTAACGGGGATCGCTGGTCGGCGCGGACTTAGTTGGGCCTGTTTCCGTACTGTATCTCTGAAACTAAAATAAAAAAAAGCTCTATAGGTTGTGCATGTTAGATCACCAACAAAGAATGAAGTCCAGGTTTTTGCACACCTTGGGTATGCAAAATAAAGAATCTCACTGTTACATGCCATATGTGATCATAAAATATCATCCATTTTAAGCTTCGTATTTTCAGACCCTGTGCATTCACTATGCATGAGTTCTTGATTCTGTTATGTTTCAAGGACCCCCTAAGACCACTCACTTTCAGTGTTTCAATCGCCCAGCAGTGATGTGTGATGTGAAATCTACTTAAGGGCATACTTTTGATGACTGTAATTAATTTAGTGTAATATGAGCCGCCTTGTATTGTCTGCCGTTCAAGCAGCAATTGCGAGTGAATAGCCTGAAATTAAATTAGCTTGGTGCAGTGGATGTAAAGTACACACATTTCCTCCCACTGTTGGCAGCAGATGTCAATTTTTACTCGAGATCAAACAGGTTAAAAAGTCCAGTGGATGTGCTAATTTTCACAATAACAGCAGGGATCTGTCTTGTTAGCCTTTTAAAAGGAACAGGCTTGATTGACCAGTGCTGTTTTCACACAAGAAATTAAACTTTGTAAAGGTCAAGCGGAAGCCTGGTCCTTCTAGACAATAAGTGCAGCCTGACCTATCATCGTCCCTGCCCCATATGTTAACAATGAACACAAACCAATGCATTAAAGTTGTACTTGATCTCCAGAGTTAAACAAAACTTTTATTCATTTGCACATCAACCCTCACCGTACTTCCTGCAGAGAACTTCCTCCGCCTTCAAAGTAACATTTCGTGCTATATCTCTGTGTAATCCAGCAGTAAAGTAACATGCAATTGAAATTAGCGATCAGGCGATGGGCATCTCGTAGTTTAAATAAAAACAGTAGGTGCTGCAAACTCTCAGTGGGATGGACAGTGTCGATGGAAAGAGAAACAGATTTAACGTTATGGGTTGCAACCCCGTCATCAAAACTGATTTTCATCTCGGTATTTCATGTTATCTAAAATGCACGTACGCAAATAGTTAGAAGCTGGAAGTGGAGATAATAAGCACAAAGACAGACTCAGTAAATGGAGACTGGTTTATGTTTAGTCCTGTGCAGATGCAGGTTTAAACCAAAGATAGACACAAAAAGCTGGAGTAACTCAGCAGGTCAAGCAGCAACTCTGGAGAAAAGGAATGAATAGGTGACGTTTCGAGTCTGAAGAAGGGTCTCGACCCGAAACTTCACCTATTCCTTTTCTCCAGAGATGCTGTCTGACCCGCTGAGTTATTCCAGTTTTTTTGTGTCTGTCTTATGTTTTGTCCTACTCATTTAAATTCTGTTTTAGTTTTGTGCCAAATAAAATAATAGTCAATTCCCTGGCATAAAATAGTAACCGTGACTAATGTTGTTTATTGTGTATTGTTGTTGTTTGTCCTTCGTCGTCGAAGAAGACTTCAGTGTTTCTGCTTGTGGGTCCAGAGGTAACTGGTGAGACCGATCCGGGCCTGGAAGGCTCGCCCGCGTATGGGACACAGTTGGGTGGGCGCTGCAGTAGAAGTTGAAGTGGCTCGAACCTTGAGCGCGGCACGTCTCCTCTGAGCTTCTGTGTAGCGCTTCTTCTCAGCTGCACGCGCTCCTGTGGTGATCTTACTTGGCCCAGTTGGGCGGTACGGGTCCTGAAGTCATGACTTGCGCTTGACTTGGATTAAAGTGAGGTTAAAGTGGATTAAAGTTGTGCAAATTGTCAGCCTCACTCTCTTGTCCCGGCCTAATCAGGATCCAGTGGCAAGACATAGTCAAGATGGCTGGCGTTAGGTCAGGATGCAGTGGATGGCCACCAGTGGTCTACGTGAACATTGTGCCCTAATTGCGCTCCACGACGCTTTGCTAGGTCCACCTTCCTACACGTTGGACCGCCAAATGGTGGTCTCCTCCGCGTAGTCCGCCGGATCCTGTCTTCACCTTTCCTAAATAAGGTAATAACCACAAGGCAGTGGAGGTTTGCATTTGGTGTTTTCCATCACCCCTCCAGGGTGCCGTATGGAGGACACCTGCGCATGACTTTGTTTAACGTGGGCAGACTGGTGCACAGACAGCTACCCCGTGGTCCTTGACAGATCTGGGTCAGGATCCAGTGGCATGGAGTCCAAGACGACCGGAGACCCTTTTCTGCTGCAGCCTTTATCTGCCTTCCTAGCCGTTGTGATGCTCCATGTGGAGCCTTATTAAAGGCCGTACTGAAGTCCACTCAGGCAATGGCTATGACTTTGCCCTGTCAAACCTCTTGGTTACTTCTTTAAAAAACTCAATCAAATTCGTGAGACACGACTTCCCCCGTACACAGCCATGTTGACCATCCCGAATCACCCTCTGCCTACCAAAATGCTTAAACATCTTATCGCTCAGTATCCTCTCCAGTAACTTGCCTATCACAGATGTTATGCTCACTGGTCAAAGGTTGCCAGGCTTTTCCTTGTAGATAGATCTCTGAATGTGGAATTGGAGGTAGACTCAGGGTGGTGGAGCAAGTGTTGGCATGTTGGCCTCCATCAGTCAGGTAATTGAATAAAAGAGTTGCAACGTTATGGTGCAGTTGGACAAGACGTTGGCAAGGCCTCACTTGAAGTATCGTGTTTAGCTTTGGTTGCCATGCTATAGGCAAGACATTGTTGATCTGGAAAGAGTACAAAGACGATTTATGAGATTGTCACCAGGCCTTGAGGATCTCAGCTATAGGGAGAGGTTGGACTTTATTCCTTGAAATGTACGAGATTGAGGAGTGACCTTGTAGATGTATATAAAACAATAAGGAGCACATATATTGTGAATGCTCATGATATTTGTCCCCAGGGAATGGAAGTTAATAAAATAAGTGAGGACATATTTAAAGAGGGAGAGGAAGGAGACATGAAGAGCATCTTTTTTGCACAGACGGTGGTGGGTATATGGAATGAACTTGCAGCGAATGTGGTTAAGGCAGGTACAACAGCAACATTTTAAAGACATATGGAGAGATATATGGATAGGGAAGTTTTAAAGGGATGTGGGCTAAACATAGCTAAATGGATCTAGCATAGATGATAATCTTGGTCGGAATTGGACGAGTTGTCTCCTTGCTGTATCACTATTTGACTATGATTGTAAAGCCTGGCAGACCTGAGGAGTCAGGTTTCAAGTCATGAATTGGGAGGTCTCTACTGTTGAATGTGATATTTGACTTCCAGTTCTGTGGATGCCCACTTGAAAACTGAGCCAAGCGCCCAGCTCCTGATGCTGTTCAATGATTTAGCCCCAGGATTGTTTGTGGGCTCAGACTGGTGACACATTTGGATATCACGTCTCCAGTAGTACTACATACCTCCTTGATTCAGGGACAGATTGTTCCCCGCTGTTATCAGGCAACTGAACCTTCCTATCACCAACTAGAGAGCCCTCCGGACCTGCCATCTACCTCATTGGAGACCCTTGCACTATATTTAATCGGACTTTACTGGACTTCATCTTGCGCTAAACATTATTCCCTTTATCCTGTATCTGTACACTGTGGACGGCTCGGTTGTAATCATATATCATCACGCGACACACAGCTCTTTGCTGTACCTCGGTACACATGACAATAAACCAAATTAAACTAAACTAATTCACAAAGAATGAAGATTTAGGCAATCCTGGTGTAACGATATTGGCACCTTTCTGCTCTGCCAGAACTGAGAGAACCGTGCATGTGAAGCTGTATACATGTTCATATTATTAAGAGTGCAAATATGAATAAAAATGATAGGTAAAAAGTGCTCACTTCAGCAAAGAAAGGCCCCTTGCTAATTCCAAATGCTCAGGAGCTGTGTAACTTCAAAGATTAAGTGCAGCGGCACCAGAATACTTTGCATTCAGTTGATTAACTAGACTTCCCAACCTATCGCATCTGTCTTGGCACAGGCGGGTTTGGTTGCTGTGAGCAGATTGATGTCATTAGGTGTTACTGGCTCTGCCTCTGCGAGCTGAATCTTAGTCCGTGTTCAGCCTCATCCTGGGAACCACTAACGCCAGCATCACTCTCCAGAGGTCTTCCTGTAACTCCTACACCTCTCCTTTGCCCTTTAGGTAAAGTCCCACATGCAGAGTGCAGAAAGGACTTTGCCACGGTAAAAGTCGTATGATCAGGAATGTTATGATTCTTTTTAATGCAAGCTTTCTGTTATTCTGGAAACCAAATCATTTACTCTTCTCAAAGAAAAGCGTCTTGGGAGAAGTATTTATGTAAAAAATAAATAAAGGGTTGGTTGTATTTTCTCATGTTTACTTTGTTTTTATCACCCCCGCCTCGCAACAACTGCATTGGCTCAAAGGCATGAGGTTAACATTATTTGAAATGTTAAACCTATATATTTAACACCACACTTTTTCCTAATTTCTAAGTCGATTTGCAGTCCCCTAGTTGGACGTCACCCATTGCAATTATTTTCCGTGCTGGCATTAGTGGTTCCCAGGATGAGGAATACCTTATCCAGAATCGTGCAGTGCAGAAACAGGCCCTTCGGCCCAACCTGTAAATGCTCGGGATCCTGTAAGTGCTCAAAGGGCAGACCTCGGGTGGTGATCAGCCCTATCACTGGTCTTCAGAAGCTGACACAACAAGGTAGTCATAAAGCCACACAGCCCGGAAACAATGGGGCACAGTGGCGCCGTAGTAGAGTTGCTGTCTTGCATCCATTCCATTCGATCCATTCCAAGGCCGCTGTCTGTAGAGTTTGTATGTTCTCACCGTGACCTGCGTGCGTTTTCTCCCTGTGGTTTGGTTTCCCCCCACACTTCAAAAACATGCGGGTTTGCAATTTGATTGGCTCCTGTTAGATTCAGATTCAGATTCAGATTCAAATTTAATTGTCATTGTCAGTGTACAGTACAGAGACAATGAAATGCATTTAGCATCTCCCTGGAAGAGCGACATAGCAAACGATTTGAATAAATAATAATAAGTGTCCGGGGGGGGGGGGGTGGTGATTGGCAGTCACCAAGGTACGTTGTTGAGTAGAGTGACAGCCGCCGGGAAGAAGCTGTTACTCGACCTGCTGGTTCGGCAACGGAGAGACCTGTAGCGCCTCCCGGATGGTAGGAGGGTAAACAGTCCATGGTTGGGGTGAGAGCAGTCCTTGGCGATGCTGAGCGCCCTCCGCAGACAGCGCTTGCTTTGGACAGACTCAATGGAGGGGAGCGAGGAACCGGTGATGTTAATTGTCCCTAATGTGTAGGATAGAATGGGTGATCACTGGTCGGTGCAGACTTGGTGGGCCGAAGGGCCTTTTTTCCAGGACGTATCTCTCAAATTAAAGTCCTTTGGCCCTTGGGTCCACACCAACCATCAAGCACCCCACACGCATCCATTTTATTTTTAGCCTTACCACAATCCCATCACCTCATCTTCACCACCCCAGATGCTACCACTCACCTACACTCGAGGGGCAACTGACAGTGGCCAATTAACCTGGCAATCTGGAATGTGGGGAAACAAATCTGAGCACCCAAGGGAAGCCTGTGTGACAGCAGAGAGAACTTGCAAACAGCACACAGACATGACAACGGGCACTGGAGCTGTGAGGCAGCAACACCGTGAAGAGGCAGAATCTCGGTTTGCGTATTAGATTGCACCATAGTTAAATAACTGCTCCTGAGAGGAATTTATGGATGATTTGTTTGCAATATCTAACAATACTCATGCAAACTGAAATGCTGTGAAAGAATGGAAATTTAGCTCAAGAATGGAACTAAATTCATCTTTAAACCAATGGAGAGATACAGCACGTAAACAGCCCCATTGGTCCACCGTCTACATTGACCATTTGCACTAAGCTAAGCCAACTTTATTATTTCCATATTGTTATCAATTCCCTCCAGATTCTACCACTCACATACACACGAGCGATAATTTACAACCAATTAACCTACCAGCCCACATGTCTTTGGGATGTGGGGGAAATGGAACACCCACAGGGTCACAAGGAGAACATGCAAACTCCACACAGACAGCACTCGAGGTCAGGATTGAACCCGGGACTCTGGGTTCAATCCTGTGAGGCAGCAATTCTACAGCTGTGCCACCATGCTATCCATTTAAAGTATTTCATCAGCCTTTATCTATTAGAAAACAAATATTCCTTTCCCACAACTCGTCGCTTTAAATCTGTAGATTGTAATTTTTATTTAAATGATAGACTTTTGTTAGATGGTTATCTGACCTTGGACTAACTAAATACCTATTACCTGTCCATGCACACTTGACCTGTCATTTTTTGTCAATCTCCCTGGCGCCTGCATTTAAAAAGCTTCTTCTATGACTTCAGAGCTTCCCAAAATTCTTTGTAGATAGTGTAGGAAACATGGAATCCAAGTTGCAAGCAGTTTGTGAACTAACAATGGTCTGATTTAGTTTTGTCAATGTTGCTTAAGATATAAATATTGGACAGGCTTCAAGGATAACTTCCCTGCTTGTCTTTGAAATGGTGCCATGAGATTGTGTTATCACTCATTTGAGAGCGTTCGATTTAACATTTCATTTTGCAGAAACTCAGCATTCGGCGCTGGAGTTGTCTGCCTGGAGTTTTGTGGAGTGATACTTGAAATATCTCACAGAGGCATCAGTGCTTCCAGCTGAGCCTCAGATGACACTGACAGAAGAGACTGGTAACTCACCTGGGGGTTGTTGTGTTTCAGCCACAATGCAATACTTAAAGGGCTATTCTGCCACTGGACCAAATGTACGATCCAAAGCGAAAGAACAGGCCTGTGCTCCAGCACAACAACGTTTCTTCCTGAAACACAACAACAATTAGGTCAAGCGTCTGAATTGTACAAACCTCCCTTTTGTGAGATGCCCTTAATGAACATTTACAAATCGAGCTTGATGGCACTCCGAAGGCTTTTGTGGAATTTTAATTATAGCTTCACCAACAATGCAGATATTCAAAAGACCCACTTGACTGTAATGTAAAACCAGAAAAGTTGCATGCCACTTAGAGTTAATCACCTTCATGAAAATGCATAAATTATCCATTAATGGACACAAAACCATCATTTTTTTTAATCCTTGCTGGCGACCAAGACCTCTGTTTGATTATAAATAATTTATGGCGTTGCAAAGTGTGGTATGCAGCTGCATCTGGGAAGCAGAGGGACTGCTCTCAGGGTCAAAGAAGTGGCAGAGAAAAATGCACCTTCGGAAGAAAAAAATATCTGCATCCTTTATAGACATCAGGTAATGGGAGTCCGATTCACAGCATCATTAAAAGAAGTGGCAGCCTGGTGCTATCTGGCACTTGTAGTTTACAGATACGTAAACCATTCCTAGATGAGTATTTGCCCTGAAACCTCTCGAAAACAGTTTTAGAGATACAGCGCGGAAGCAGGCCCTTCGGCCCATTGTATCCACACCGACCCGCGATCCCCACACATTAACTCTAACCTACACACACCAGGGCCAATTTATATTTATATTAAATTAACCTACAAACCTGTTCGTCCTTGGAGTGCGGAAGGAAACCAAAGTTCTCGGAGAAAACTCATGCAGGTCACGGGGAGAACAGGCAAATTTCGTACAGATAGCACCCGTAGTTAGGATCGAACCCGGTTCTCTGGCGCTGTAAGGTGCAAATTATATCTGCAAATATTGTGCTAATCACTTTCTTTGAGCATGTTGAAGATAGATCATGCAGAGCCAAGGTAGCCAATCTTCCAACCTGGGGGAAAAAAAGCATTGCTAAACACAATCGTGCTTTATTACACTTTTTAAATGTCGAACATTTTTAGTTACTAATTATAAAAATAGCAAATGAGAGGAGAAAAACTCTTGATTATTAGTCCCCAGCTACCAAACTCTGTACAGTTCTTATCACAGGCTACTGAAGCAAAGCCCAGAGACTGTGTGAAGATATATGAGCATGTTTTCAAGACAGAATTGTAGATATAGTCAGAGTCACAGAGTCTGTGGGTGGCATAGTGGTTGAGCTGGTAAAGCTGCCTGCTCCGCAGCACAAGAGATCCTGGTTCAATCCTGACCTCAGGTCTGTGTGGAGTTTGCACGCCCTCCCTGTGACCGCGTGGGATTCCTCTGGGTGCTCCGGTTTCGTCCCACATCCCAAAGATGTGCGGGCTTGTAGGTTAATTGGCCTCTGTATATTACCCTGAGTGTGAAGGGAGCGGATGAGAAAGTGGGATAATATAGAACTGGTGTGGACTCAGTGGGCTGAAGGACTGTTTCCACACTGAATCACAAAACTAAACTAAAGTCTGCAGCAGAGAAAATGATCTCTCACCCTATCACACCCATGCTAAACTTCTTGCCCATCTACGCTAATCATATATCCTTGCATTAAGTTTGTTTCGTTCTATGCCTTGTCTGTTCAGGAGCATGGCTAAATGCCTCTTGAACATAGTGACTGTATTTGATTCCACCACCTTGTTCAGCGTGTTGTCCAGATGGCGTGATTGTAATCTTGTACAGTCTTTCCGTTGACTGGATAGCACGCAACAAAAAAGCTGTTCACTGTACCTCGGTATACGTGACAATAAACAAAACAAAATAATTCTTTGTGTCGGAAGGAACTGCAGATGCTGGTTTAAACCAAAGATCGACAAAAGGCTGGAGGTAACTATATTTTTAAATTCTCATATCCACATTAAAACTCCAGCCTTCACTTAGAATTATTCCCTTTTGTTTTAACACCCCAACCAAGGGAAAACAATCCTGATGATCCACCCTATCTATGACTCTCATCATTTTATATAGCTTCGACAGGTCATCACTTGGTCTCCTCTGATCCATGGAAAACAAGCCTGGCCTATTCAATCTCTCCCCCGAGCGACCGTTCTTCAATCTGGCCAATATATGGTGGAATCAGCCAGAGAAAACCCATTCAGTCACAGAGAGAACATACAAACTCCATACACACAGCACCCGTGGTCGGGATCGAACCTGGCTCTCTTGCGCTGTAAGGCAGCAACTCAACTGTTGCGCATCAACACTTGATGACAAAATTTAATTAACGCGTCTCATTGCTACCGTTGAGCAGGAGGTACTGACGCCTGATATCCCACATCACCAGGTTCAGCAACATCTACTTTCCTGCGACTATCAGATTCTTGAACCAACCTGTACAATCCCATTCCTACCTCAGCAATGGAACACTATGGACCGCCTCTTGCACTAATAGGTCTTATAGTAGGTTTTTTTTGCATTGTCTTTCTTTTCACTGTCCTGTAGAATTTATATGGAATTCATGTTTGTGTGTGTTGGCTGGGTCTATGTGGCTAGGATGCTGTTGCGAGCAAGGTTTTCATTGTGCCTGCACGTAACTACATTGACAATAAACTTGACATCCAATGAATTGCCTCTACTCTCTCTCCCAGGCCATCATGTCCTTTCTATACTGTGGTGACCAAAACTGTACGCAATATTCACGTGTGTCTGACCAGTGCTTGTAACGTTACCACATAACATCCCGACTTTTATATTGGCTGCCATGACGTATGAAGGAAAGTATGTCATATGCTCCCCTTCACCAACCTATCTGCCCATGCTGCCATTTTTCAGAGGAAACCTAGATCCCTCTGTTCATCAACATCACTTACTGTGCTGCCATTTACCAGACATGTTCTATCCTTATCTAACCTCAAAATGCAGAACCTTTGAAGTTCTGGAGAGAGACTGCATGGACAAGGATTGCTTTCTTCGGAACACTGAGGGAAGAATTGATTGAAGTTTGTAAAGTTCTGAGACACCGAACAAAAAGACCTATTTCCTTCAGCAGACAGACCAGCAATTAAGCACATCAGTTTATGCTAATTGGGAGACAGATTAAAAGTGGGGAGCCAGAGGAAAAAATGCTGTTTGCTCAACTCGTGTTGGAGTTCTGAAACTCATTACCTGAGAGGCTGATTGAAATAAGTATTATAATGCGTTTCAGGCGAAGTTGGTTAAATAAATCGGGGAGAAACAGGCAGTTAGTTATGATCGGGCTATCTTAAATCAGACCTTGCTGGAATTTTTCCCCTTTGCCATGTATCTGTACACTGTGGATGGCTCAATTGTAATCATGTATTGTCTTTCCGCTGACTGGTTAGCATTGCCTAGAGTGTGTAGGTAATGGATGAGAAAGTGGGATAGCATAGAACCGGCTTGGACAGTGGGCCGAAGGGCCTGTTTCCACACTGTATTTCTAGACTAAACTAAAGTCTACAGCAGAGAAATGGATCCCACATTATTTCTATCATGTTCACGTCAAACTTCTTGCCCATCTACACTGATCACATTTCCGTGCATTTGGTCTGTATCCTTGCCTGTGTTGGAGGTTGGCTTAATTCCTCTTAAACTTAGTGACTGAATTTGATTCTACCACCTCCTTCAGCGTGTTCCACATGGCTTGATTGTAATGTTCAAGAAGGTACTGCAGATGCTGGAAAATCGAAGGTAGACAAAATTGCTGGAGAAACTCAGTGGGTACGACAGCATCTATGGAGCGAAGGAAATAGGCAACATTTCCGGTCGAAACCCTTCTTCAGACTGACGTAATCATATGTCATTGTAATCATATACTGTCTCTCTGCTCTCTAGATAGTATGCAACAATATGCTTTTCTCTGTACCTCGGTACACGTGACAATCAACAAAACTAAACAAACTAAATAATAGAGTGCAATGAAGTAGGGTTCAGAGGTGGAGGAAGGAACTGCAGATGCTGGTTTACACCGAAGATAGACACAAAATGCTGGAGTGACTCATCGGGACAGGCAGCATCTCTAGAAAGAAGGAATGGGCGACGTTTCAGGTCAAGACCCTTCTTCAGTCTGAGAGTCAGGGTAGGGGGAGACACAGAGATAAAGAAGGGTAATGTGTAAATACGAGATCAAAGGAGATGCCGCTCAAGGAAAACAGAATAGATCATTGTTAGCGAGGAGAAGGTGACAACGAAGCATACAGAGATAAAATGTAATCAGGGGAACAGTTAGACTGGTGGGAGAACAAGGAAGGGGGAGAGAGAGAGAGAGAGAGAAAGCAAGGGTTACTTGAGGTTAGAGAAATCAATATTCATACCGCTGGGTTGTAAGCTGCCCAAGTGAAATACAAGGAGCTGTTCCTCCAATTTGTATTGAGCACATCTTTTGGGCTGAATGGCCTGCCTTAGGGCTACAAATCTTACGTAAATGCCATTTTATTTATTTGACCCCAAAAGCTGCAATTTGCCGAGAGACTTTTTCCAGTTATAAATTTTGCTGATTAGCATTTTTGGAATGAAATGCAATAAATTCAGAGAAAGGTTAAGATGTTTTTTTGTTACAGTGACTGAAGCCAAAATCCCAAGGTTCCAGACGGTGCAGTAATCTGTAATTAAAACTGCATATTTTGTAAACAGAAAGACTACATTTTGTACTGACTAAGCTAGTGTCAGTAATATTCAAATGCTTGCTCACTTGTGTGACAAGCTTGATGTCTCCCCCACATTTAGTCACCAGTGTGTGTAGGAAGGAACTGCAGATGCTGGTTTAAACCAAAGATAGACACAAAAAGCTGGAGTAACTAAGCGGGACTATGGGTGACATATCATAGATCATAGAAACATAGAAAATAGGTGCAGGAGTAGGCCATTCGGCCCTTCGAGCCCGCACCGCCATTCAATATGATCATGGCTGATCATCCAACTCAGTATCCTGTACCTGCCTTCTCTCCATACCCCCTAATCCCTTTAGCCACAAGGGCCACATCTAACTCCCTCTTAAATATAGCCAATGAACTGGCCTCAACTACCTTCTGTGGCAGAGAATTCCACAGATTCACCACTCTCTGTGTGAAAAATGATGTTCTCATCTCGGTCCTAAAAGACTTCCCTCTTATCCTTAAACTGTGACCCCTAGTTCTGGACTTCCCCAACATGGGGAATATTTCGGGTCGCGTCTGAGGAAGGGTCTCGATCCGAAACGTTGTCCCGCTGAGTTACTCCAGCTTTTTGTGTCTATCTTCAGTTATTCACCAGTTTGTTGGTCTCAGACCTGGTTCCAAGCTGACCGCTAGTATTAGAAGCAAAATACAGCAGATGCGAGAAATCCAAAATAAAAATAGAAAATGCTGCCTCTGGTTGTCTGACCTAAATGTTTGCAGCACATCTTGGTTCCACTTGTACTGTTAGGCCTAATAGGAAAGATTCAAAATGTACAGCAAAGTGAAGAATGACGAGACATTAGGATGCTTTAGGATGAAGCACATAGCTGATGAGTTCTGTGTACAGTTGTCAAGATTCCATTCATAAATTTGGCTTGACGTTTCTGTTTTATTGTGGTTTACATTCAGGACAAACAGATGTTGTGATATGCGGTGAAGAAGGTAAGCTGCTGCCAAGCTGGTGGCCATGTGGCTAGTGGCAAGAATTGCTCCCTCAAAGCACAGTGAAGTTGTGCCACATTCAACAAATCACCATAAATCATGCTCCTGAGTGCAGGCTCGAAGGGCCGAATGGCCTACTCCTGCACCTATTTTCTATGCTCATAAGTTCATAAAGTGATAGGAGCAGAATTGGGCCATTCGGCCCGTCAAGTCTAATCTGCATTTAATCATGGCTGAACTCTATCTCCCTCCTAACCCCATTCTCCTCCCTTCTCCCCATAACCCCTGACACCCATTAGTATTAGAATATTTCTATCTCTGCCTTAAAAATATCAATTGACAGCTCATTCCTGGGATCATTCTTGTAAACCTCCTCTGGACCCTCTCTAGAGCCAGCGCATCCTTCCTCTGATATGGGGCCCAAAATTGCTCACAATATTCCAAATACAGCCTGACCAGCGCCTTATAGAGCCTCAATCCTGACAACCACTGCCGAAAACCACAGGGCTTTCTCCTGTTAGCGGATGTGTTCCCCGTCACTCCTACACTGTGTATTTGATCACTTAGTGAAACAAGGAGGTATTGTTTTTTTACCAGGGTTCCAACAAATTAATAATTCTTGAGGTTTATCATTACAATTTAGAAGGAACCGCTTCTTGAGATTTCTCCCCAGGAATCATTCCCTGAAGTCCATTATTGTTTATGTAGATTATATAGGACCTGTAATGGTATTCACACATTGGAAACAAAAAGGTAGATATAATATCTGTACAGGAGAAGCACTTGTGTCTGTCAGCACTATATTTCACTAAAAATCGTTTGATCAGAAATCACCTCGGGTATTACCTCTAGGTAATGACATGGTGTATATGGGAAACTATGTGGATCAGTATATCAAAGTCTTCAGTGATAAATCTAGGGAGGCAGATTTATGCTTGAATATATTCCTGAAGAAGAATATAATTCCATTTCTGCCTAAGCTTGGCAATATTGGAATGGGATAACATGCATCTTTATGGGCAACACCTCTCCTCATTTTTAATCCACATATCTATTTCTACACAAGGATAGACACAAAATGCTGGCGTAACTCAGCGGGACAGCCAGCATCTATGGAGAGAAGGAACGGGTGACGTTTCAGGTCGAGACCCTTGTTCAGACTCTTCAGTATTTCTACATATTTGAAATAAAACCATATCCAGCCACAACTCTTTTTGATTGTGCTTTTTAGACAATAGTGTAGTGTACGTTTGATGGCTAGCTCTTGGAAAGGTTCATGTGCAAGATACCTGATCCAAGTTTGATCTTGCACAACGAGGTACATCTCACTGTAACAAAGCTGTTAACTGAAGCCAGAGCATCCACTAGGAAATCCTCACACACACGCTTCAGGGCGGCACGGTGGAGCAGCGATAGAGTATGCTGCCCTGCAACGCATGCAGCGCCAGAGGCACGTAGTCAATCCTGACTGCGGGTGCTGTCTGTACGGTGTTTGTACGTTCTCCCCATGATCGCGGGTTTTTCGTCCGAGATCATCATTTTCCTCCCACACTCCAAAGACATACATGGTTGTGGGTTAATTTGCTTGGTATAAGTGTAAATTGTCCCCAGTGTGTGTGTTGGACAGTGTTAGACAATAGGTGCAGGAGTAGGCCCTTCGAGCCAGCACCGCAGTACACTGTGATCGTGGCTGATCATCCACATTCAGTACACATTAATGGACGGGGATCGCTGGTCGGTGCGGTCTCGGTGGGCCGAAGGGCCTGTTTCCACGCTGTATCTCTAAACTAAACTAAACTAAACTACAACATGTGGGACACCACTGTTTTACTGAAGAAAATAACAGATTATTTTTGCAAATCCTAAGATGACCAGCTTTTGTATATTTGGCAATGCAGGCTTGGTGAGGTGGCAGCTTTCAGATTGCTTCTGGGACTTTTGTTTACAAATAGTTTTAAATTCCAACTTTTCAAAAGAGATTCCTTTTACTTCACTAAAGTCCATACCCATTACGCATGTAATCCTCTCTTCAATGCATCATTTTGAGTTTCTTTCTGTTGAACTGTAATTTAATTTGATTGCCATTTAATCCTGATCATTTATTTGAATTGCCAAATTCAGATAAATTCCCACAAGTACTAGGTTTGTTTTTATATATGATGGTCCTTCCAATGAGGTCATCTAATGAGGCTGTGATGCACAGACCAGAGGGATAACATTTAGACACAGAAACATAGAAAATAGGTGCAGTGGTAGGCCATTCGGCCCTTCGAGCCAGCACCGCCATTCAATATGATCATGCATGATCATCCAAAATCAGTACCCCGTTCCTGCTTTCTCCCTTGATTCCGTTAATCCTAAGAGCTATATCTAACTCTCTCTTGAAAACATCCAGTGAATTGGCCTCCACTGCCTTCTTTGGCAGAGAATTCCACAGATTCACAACTTTCTGAGTGAAAAAATGTTTCCTCATCTCAGCCCTAAATGGCCTACCCCCTATTCTTAAACTTAAATTTAATTCTCATTCATTAGTGCTGGGGTTGTATGACTGCCGTCAGATTCTGTTTAGTTCATGAGTGCTTGTGGGTCTGATATTTAACCTATTGACCCTTATTAGGTGAATGCAGGAACAACAGTGGGCAAGGATAGGCTGGGACTTGTGATTCTTCTTCCAATTGAATGTGGAACTCTTCGTTGTAGTAATGCTTGAAAAATGTAGCTTTGGTTTTTAGTTTAATTTAGAGATCCAGCGCAGAAACAGGCCCTTCAGCCCAGCGAGTCAATGCCGGCCAGCAATCCCCACTCTCTTGCAATATCCTGCACCCACAAGGGAAAGTTATACTTTTACCAGGACAATTAGCCCACTAACCTGTACTCCCTCGGAGTGTGGGAGGAAACCAGATATTCCGGGGAAAACCCATGCGGATATGGGGGGAGATTGTACGAACTGACAGCAGCTGTAGTCAGGATTGAACCCGGATCTCCGCCGCTGTGAGTCAGCAACTGCGCCACGGTGACTTTGATGTTTTTAACCAGGCAACTAGATGACTATGAGAGCGAAAAGGCAGGAGGTGGTGGCATTGTGGAGGGTGCAGAGGAGATTTATCTGAATGTTGCCTTGATTAGAGCACTTCAGTTATAAGGGGAGACGGGATCGTTTGGTTTTGACCTCCCTGGAGTTCAGGGGTCTGAAGGATAGCCTGATAGAGAGGTGTAAAAACTTTGAGGGAGGTAGATAGTAAGAATCTTTTTCCCTTGGTTGGGAATGTCAAAAAACAAAACTGATTATGGGTAAATGGTCAAAGGTAGGAAGTTTAGAAGGGATCTAAGTGGTATTTCCTGTAGAATGATTGGAATCTGGAACACAATATCTAAAGAGGTGTTAGAGGCATATCATCTCAAAGCATGTATGAAACACACGGACAATCACTTGAGTTAGGGTGGCACAGCGGTAGAGTTGCAGCCTCTCATCTCCGCACACCCTGGTCCGATCCAGACTACTGGTGCTGTCCGTACGGGCTTTTATACCTTCCTCCTGTGACTGCATAGGTTTTCTCCGGGTGCTCTTGCAAATTGTAAATGGTAGACGGAAGGGCCAGTTTTTGTGTTGTATCACAGCACCAGAGACCCGGGTTCGATCCTGACTACGGGCAACGTCTGTGCGGAGTTTGTGCATTGTCCCTGTGACCGCGTGGGATTTTGCCGGGAGCTCTGGTTTCCTCCCACACTCCTGGTTTGTAGGTTAATTGGCTTCAGTAGAAATTGTAAAGTGTCCCTAGTGTGTGTGTGCCGTATATGCTGCTGTTGTGCGGGGATTGCTGGGCAGCGTGGACCCGGTGGGCCGAAGGGCCTGTTTCCACGCTGTTTCTCTAAACTAAACTGAGCCACCTAAACTCTCCTCATTGCAGACTTCCATCCATCTGTTGGTGCATTGCCAACGTACAGATCAGTGGTCTCTAAGGTCAAACTTAAGAAGGACCTAAAAAATGTGCTTCTTGCACAGAGCATAATCAACAACTGGAGTGGCCCTTCAAGAAATGTGGTTGCAAACTGAGCACTGGACCTCTTCATGAGACAATGGGATGTCATAATGGAAAGGCGTTAGAATTGATCATCTGAAAGGATAGGATCAAGTGGGTTCAAGGGCTCTCTACATCCAGAGTTAACACATTACCTGGCACTCTTATTGATGCACTAAATCTGATAATGTTGGAATGCATGACACTAATAAGTAAACAATGAATTCCCACTGGTATGAATACTCTGAGTAGAGTATGTGGCACAACCCGTTTAAAATCCATTTGTTGTAGATGAGCCAGCTATTAACATGCAACGAAACACGTTGTAATAATTCAGTAAATAGCGTATGCTTCTATCCGAAAGATCTGATTGCAGGAAGCCAGGTTGACCTGCCTGCACTTTTCCTGCCATTAGTAATGCCACATGTTATCTCTAGTCCGATCCATTTGAAAACAGAACAATGATCACTTCTATCTCTCTGCACATGGGAAAAAAAAAAAGACCAAGCCCCAAATGTTAAGGGCAGTTGCAAGCAGCATAATGAGTCTCATGCTTGACATATTTATGTGGCTTTTATGTACTTTTGACTTGAAAAGTATCATTGCCATCCCCTTTTTATCTCGGGTTTAGCTAATAGAGTTCTAAAGAAAATGAAAGCATTAAAATGATACAATCAGCATTTGCAGGGAAATTGGAACAACATGTGGACAGAAAGTGATCCATTTTATGGAAGATGTATTGCTGGGAATTACGGCAAAAGTTAAGGCAATCCTTTTCACCTTACATTAGTTAACAGGAGCGTGGAGTTTCACAAAATATCCATTAATGCTTAACTTTGAAGGCGAATGATAGAGTTAAGCTTTTACGGCTGGACTTCTACATGGCAAACTCCTGTTAGCTGGCTGTGATGGAACTGTTACTGATTGAGCTAAGTCATGAGTCTGATTCGGCTATTCCCAGCCAAAACAGAGGTTGGAAATCACTGAGAGCTGTATGTTATGAATCACACTCTAGGGTATTGAGCAAACGGATCAGTAGTTCTGTGATACGTGTGGCATTGAGAAGAGGAATAGATTCTGCTTTTTCCACTGCGCGTTTGGACCAGCTCTGAATCACACGGAAAAGTGTTACATTAGAAAGTCTCAATATACTTTCCCCAGTAGATATCATTGTCAAATTAGGACAAATGGCTTTGGCCAATCCATCATCACATCGCATTTATTTTGTATGAAAAGGGATGAACTTGCAATTAGAAAACCAAATGTTAAGGGTGGCGTGGCAGTAAAGCTACTGCCTCACAGCGCCAGAGACCCGGGTTCGATCCTGACTACGGGTGCTGTCTGCACAGAGTTTGCACGTTATCCCCGTGACCTTCGTGGGCTTTCTCCAAGAGTTTTGGATTCCTCCCACACTCCACAGACGTACAGGTTTGTAGTTTAATTGATCGCCCCGACAGATGGTTCGACTGCCCAGACCACGGGAGAAATGAATAAAGAGGAAGAAGATTGGACTTTATTGCCTTCCATCACAGTGAGGAATGTGGGGAATCCGCTGTGGTGGATGTTTACGTTAACTTCCCGACGGGCCGCACGGCCAGAAGGATTCCCGGCGCGACGCGGCTGAGGACTGGGAACGCGGCTGGAGGCCTTTATCGAGGCGCCGCGGTCTCGATGCCTCCCGGAACTGGTGGTGAAAATTGCCCAACGCATCACCGGTTCCACGCTCCCCTCCATTGAGTCTGTCCAAAGCAAGCGCTGTCTGCGGAGGGCGCTCAGCATCGCCAAGGACTGCTCTCACCCCAACCATGGACTGTTTACCCTCCTACCATCCGGGAGGCGCTACAGGTCTCTCCGTTGCCGAACCAGCAGGTCGAGGAACAGCTTCTTTCCGGCGGCTGTCACTCTACTAAACAACGTACCTCGGTGACTGCCAATCCCCCCCCCCCCCCCCGGACACTTATTATTTATTTTTTATTCAAATCGTTTGCTATGTCGCTCTTCAAGGGAGATGCTAAATGCATTTCGTTGTCTCTGTACTGTACACTGACAATGACAATTAAAATTGAATCTGAATCTGAATCTGAATCGGAACGCCACGTAGAAGCCCGGGTTGGGGCCCAGCCGGGGCCTTGCGGATAGAAGCATGGGTCGGGCAAAGCGGCCGCTGCTGGAACCCGGATCGGCACCACGGAGGCGTGAAGGATGGCGTCGACAGGGGTGAGGCCTCGATGATGCTAGTGGTGAAGACTCGCGACGATGGGGCCTCGCTGGTGGTGAAACCTCGCGGGTCGACCCGTGGTCGACGTACGATGAGAGAGTGGAGAGCAACCGCGAGGGGGGAGGGGAAGAACAATGGAGGACCCGGCATGGGGGGACCGCTGTGAGGGGAGAGGGGGGGAACAATGGACAATAGGGGGGGGGGACAAAGGACAATGGGGACCTGTCGTGGGGGGAGCCGCGGGAGGGGAGGGGAAATGAGGACAAAGGGGGGAACCGGCTTGCTTTGTAACTTTGTCAGCTGCTATATGTATACATTACAAAGAATCTCACCGTGCCTAGTCACACGAGACAATAAAGTATTCCTATTCCTATTCCTATCTTTTATATATTTGTGTCTTATTGCTTTATTCATCATATGGCTGTATGGTAATTCGCATATCACTGTACCTTAATGGGTACATGTGACTATTGAGACGTTTGAGCCCTTTGAAACCTTTAATTGGCTTGGTATGAATGTAAATTGTCCCTTGTTTTATGTAGGATAATGCTAGTGTACGGGGATTGGTGCGGACTTGGTGGGCCGAAGGGCCTGTTTCCACGCTGTATCTCTAAACTAAACTAAATTTCATAGTTAGAATCTTTCACTTTATACAGATACAATCTTTGCAGCAACCTGTTGTTGTATTTATAGTTGCTTGCATCATCACCATAAACTACCCTGAGCTTCATGCAAACAAGGAATTTCATTTCACCTGGTGTATATGACAGTAAACTAACCTGAATCTGATTCAACAAATAATTTATAGTCGATTAATTCCTGTGCAGGTGATCTTTCTGCCTAACAGACAGACGTGATAATCAATTAGTAGACATGAAAGTCCCCCGGTGAGATCATTTGGATTAGCAGTGTTATATGTTCATAAGTTCATATGTTCTCGGAGCAGAATTAGGCTATTCGGCCCATCTACTCCGCCCTGGCAGATCTATCTTTCCTTCTCAACTCCAATCTCCTGCCTTCTCCCCATAACCCCTGATCCCCATACTAAACAAGGGATTGTCTGGAGGTAGATGGTAGGAGTGGAGAGGTCTGGTATGGGGGGATTGTCTAGAACATAAGAACACAAGAAATAAGAGAAGGAATAGCCATTTGCTGTTCAATAAAATCATTGACTGATCTTTTATGTCATCGCTACTTTCCTGTACTGACCTCATTTTTCTGATTCTCCCAATACCACAAAATACCATCACCCTTTATCTTGAATGTATTTTATACTTGGGTAGAGAATTCTG